>NW_027468630.1:16122855-16157855 GCF_046254945.1 Alosa pseudoharengus | reverse complement strand
ACTCCAGTATTAGAGAACCAACAGGCGCACCATTTGAAAGCGTTTCCAGATTGCTGTTGGCCGAGAGGACCCCAGGTCAAGAGGCACATGGTGGGAGAGGAAGAGTGATGAGAGAAAGAGAGAGAGAGAGAGGGATAGAGAGACAGAGTGAGAGGTGTGGTGGTGTGGTGTGGTGTGGGAGATGCCTTTTGTTTACCAGCCTCTCAATCATCATGCCATGTTTACAAGTTTACAGGAGACTTGCGGCAAGTACGGACTTTGAACAGACACAAACATTTTCATGTGTCCATCCGAAAACCCGTCTGGCTTTCTCAGCACAGGAGAGGGTTTTGTGTAACACCACAGCCGAGATGTTTAATCCATAAAGCCACAACTACAAACAATAAACGCACCCATTTCCTCCTCCTGCCTTCCAGGCCAGGGTGGGTTAGCCTATTTACTCTTGCTGCTAACCGTTACATACTGCTGGAGAAAAGCCATGGCCCAGGGCCCAGGTCTACTCCACAAGCCTACTTGTTTTCTGAGCACACTACTCTGTAGAGAGCTGCACTGTGAGGTACTTATACGCACATGATCCATCTGCGCATTGCGTCACTCTGCATAGTTACTGGTACTTCATTTACTGAAAGACAGAAACAACAAACTCTTCCAAAAGAGCCAAAAAGAGCAAAGGCCACAGACACAGACAGTTAAGCTTGAGTGTGTACTATGTAACAAACATAAACATTATCTTTTTCGCATGGTTTCGCTGTTTGTTTGTTTACCTTTGCTTTACGACATTTGACACAGGTAAGGTAAGGTAAATCTATTTATGTAGCACGTTCCCAGAGCAGTGAGTGACTACTAAAAGGCATTCTGGCATCCTGCATAGGTTGTAATGCAACATTATAAAGAAAAGCCCGCACACCAATTGCTCCCAAGCAAACCTATTCTTTTAATCCGTAACGTTTCGGGGCAAGCATTTCCTCAGACGTGAAAGACACTTGCTGGACTTTTCTCCTGTAATGCAACACTGACTCCAGCTCTTCTTCACACCCCATACGGTAGAGCCCATCCCAAGAGCTTCTGCTGCAACTGATTGGACCCCCTCAGCTGTGGCCATGTGTCCATGTATTCTCTTCAGCAGATACCAAAAAGACTCAAAGGGAGCATGAAGTAAGTGCGGCTCATGCTAATCAGTATGTGTGCCTCCTGGGAGTCTGTTTAAAGTGGAGTGACAGAGAGCCTATTTCCTTTGTATTTATTATCTGCAGGGCTCGTTTGGTCAGTCACAGTCTTCCTCTACACTCTCCTGTGCCTCACCCACTCAAACCCCCTTTCTGTCCCTCTCAATCCCTTTCTCCATCCCTCTCCCCCTTCTTCTCCCCCTCTCTCTCTCTATCCCTCTCTCCGTCCCTCTCAATCACTCGCCATCTCCCTCTCTCTATCCCTCTCTCTCCCTCTCTCCATCCTTCTCTCCCTCCTTTCCACACCCCCAAGACACATCTCTTCAGAAGATCTGTTCTTGTCTCCACAGAGCTCTTCTGGACACTGGGTTCTCACACTCACACTCAGAGTGTGGACACAATCTGACATACAGTGCACACACACACACACACACGCAGTCACGCACGCACACGCAGACTCACACCAACATGCACACACACACACAGACACACACACACACACACACACACACACACACACACAAACACACACACACACACACACACAAACTCATGTGGGACTGCCACCGGCCAGTGGGTCAGGAAAGATTTAAGGAACGATAATGGGATGTCCTTATTATAAAAGAGGACTCTGTTCTCTCTTTCCGTCTCTGTCCCTAAACACTGCTCCTTCTCTGAAATGTCAGAAACGAGTGCTGCATGAAAGAACAGTCAATAACAAAAAACAAGTAAATAAATAAACAAATAATGCTATGATGAATAATGTAAGAAAACAAATCATGTATTATATATAGCTGTGATGATGTCTTCACTCTCTGAGGCTTTGGACCAGGTTGTTTATGTGTGTGTGTGTGTGTGTGTGCTTGTGTTTGTGTGAGAGTGAGAGAGAGAGAGAGAGAGAGAGAGACTGCAAGTGTGTGTATGTGTGTGTGTGTATGTGTGTGTATGTGTGTGTGTGTGTGTGTGTGTGTGTGTGTGTGTGTGTGTGTGTGTGTGTGTGTGTTTGTGTGTGTGTGTGTGTGTTTGTGTGTTTGTGTGTGTGCACATTTGGATGCGTGCACATTTGGACTCTGGAGCACTCATTGAATTTCAGTCCCATGGAAGCTGGAGGGTTTGTTAATGACTTATTATCTGAGCATCTGTCGGCTGGAAACGGCAGTGTAGACATCCACTCTTTCAGAATCAAGCCTCCTGAGTCCAACTATGGACAAAACAGAGTGGATGATGCATACTAGTACAATAACATTAGAGTGTGTCCTTTACATAAGGCGTTATGTATTCTCAAAGTGCTATGACCCATGCAAAAAGGATGTTTTGAAATTAAAGACAAGAGCCAGACGAGAGATAGAGAAGACAAGAGAAGAGAGGAGAAGAGATAGAGATAGAAAAGAGAAGAGAAGAGGAGAGGAAAATAGAAGAGAAGAGAGGAGAAGAGAGAAGAAGTGAAAAGAGGTGAAGAGGGAGAGAGAGAAGTCCAAAAGGCATTTTTATTCGCAGATGCACTACTGTCTGGTTCTCCCACATGACTGAGCTTGTGTGAGCCGTACCTCTTGTTTCCATCTAGTTCACTGACAGAGACAGAGGAGATGGAGATGGAGAGTCTGTGGATGTACAGACACTGCTCACAAAATGCTAAAATTCCCCATGAGTCTCTGGGTAGTATAAGTATAAGTATAAGTATATATACTTTTTTGATCCCGTGAGGGAAATTTGGTCTCTGCATTTAACCCAATCGGTGAATTAGTGAAACACAAACAGCACACAGTGAACACACAGTGAGGTGAAGCACACAATGGCAGCGCTCAGGGAGCAATGAGGGGTTAGGTTAGCCTTGCTCAAGGGCACTTCAGCCGCAGCTGAACCGGGGCTCGAACCAGCAACCCTCCGGTTACAAGTCCAGAGTGCTAACCAGTGGGCCACGGCTGCCCCCATAGAGATCACAACCTTCCCATTCTATCCCATAATGATAACAACAACACAGTACAGCCAATGACTGTGCTTATATAAGCCACTCAACAGTCAGTCTGTGCTCTGGCAGAGCTGGTTATGATCGATGGATGTTTTGTGTAAGAAACACGCACAGATTATAAGTCCTTCGGGCAACACAGATGTCCCTCTGTGAGAAGGAGTTTGTTTAACGGGACGACAGGACTTCAGCTCAGAATTCATCTGGGGGGAGGGAGAGAGAGAGAGGGAGAGAGAGAAAGAGAGAGCAAGAGAAAGACTGACTGAGAGGAAAGGAAAATATATAGAGATACTGTATATCAAATGGCTGATTATGTGAGGGAAAGATAAACATGGAGCGATTCTGAGATAGAAAAGTGTACATAGAGATGGAGAGATAAACAGCCTGAAGAGAAAGCAAGAGAGGACTACAGGGTGCAGGGAGGGAGGGAGACACAGCAATAGGAGAGACAGTGCAGGACAAAAGGTGTGTGTGTGTGTGTGTGTGTGTGTGTGTGTGTGTGTGTGTGTGTGTGTGTGAAGAAAGTGTAGAAAATGTTCTCAGAGACTCTCCAAACACTCCTGACATTGTTGTTGTTGATGATCTTTTAAAAAATGTTGTGATTCTGGAAGTGGGTTGTTGCTTTGACATGTACATGGACCTGTGTTTCTCAGAATTTTAAAAAAAATACCAGCCATTAACTCATGTTCTTTCAGTAGGTGGTTATAGCACAAAAATGGTTTTACTTATTTATGGTAGCCTTGGACATGTTCATAGACTCTGTGTTAGAGGATTGCAAATTGCTGGACTTAACAAGACAAAATTTAAGCAAATAGCCAAATACTGCTCTGTGTCAGCCATCATAGGCAGTCTGCATGTATGTGCCATCTCTACCCCCGATAATATGTATTTATCCACTGATTTAGCTGATCATATGTATTTATCCACTGATTTAGCTGATCATATGTATTTATCCACTGATTTAGCTGATAATATGTATTTATCCTGATTTACCTGTAAAGCTGTAAGCACTTGCACAGTGTTTGTGTTGCTGTGTGAGACACAAATGGGCTCTTTAATAATATTTGGAATGCTGTGTTGTTCACAGCATTCATACTGTGTAATCAGTATTGGTCATCCCAAATAAATGAATTAAATGTGTGTGTGTGTTTGTTTACATT
Organism: Alosa pseudoharengus; assembly: GCF_046254945.1. Lineage (NCBI taxonomy): Eukaryota > Metazoa > Chordata > Actinopteri > Clupeiformes > Clupeidae > Alosa > Alosa pseudoharengus. The sequence continues at coordinate 16,153,563 of NW_027468630.1, read as the reverse complement.
AGCTGTGATAGCTATAGAGGCATGTTGAGCAGTGAGGCGTGTGTGAGTGTGTGTAGGATGAGAGATAGAGAGAGAGAGAGAGAAAGAGAGAGAGAGACCCCCCATCATTCTTTTCTTTGCAACACTTACTGTGACAGCAGTGGTATATGAGCAGCAGCTGAGAGGATGACCTTATTAGGGGTCAACTGTGCCAAGAACAGCAGCAGTATATGAGAAAAGGCGGAGAAGATGACCTCATGAGGGGTCAACTGTGCTGGGAACAGCAGTGAAGGAGTGCCACCATACTACATCAATCAGTGCCTCCTGCTCTATTGCTTTTTAGCTCTCAATCCCTCTTAATGCATTTTGAATCTATCCAATGACGTCTCTCCATCTCCAAGATTCTCCATCTCTGTCTATCTCTCGTTGACTGGTCCTATCATTCAAGATCTTTGCATCCTTGCATCCTTTTCTCTCTCTCTCTCTCTCTCTCTTTCTCTGTCTCTTCCTTCCCTGCTCCTCTCTCCTACTCTCCCACACTGACCGCATTTTTTTGTATGAGATCAGGGGTCTACTGGAATGCCTGTGTGTTGGGTAATCACACAATCAATCACAGTTCCAGTATCTGCCAAGCCTTTTTTAAGCTCCCTCCCTCCGCCTGAACCAGTCTCTCATGGGAATGTGAGCTCTCCCTTAGCTCAGTAAACGCAATTCCTCTAAGATCAGCAAACCCAACTCTTCTAAGATCAGCAGACCCAACTCTTCTAAGATCAGCAAACTCAACTCTTCTAAGATCAGCAGACCCAACTCCTCTAAGATCAGTAAACGCAGTTCCTTTAAGATCAGCAGACCCAACCCAAGGTTAGTGTTCATGGATACTTACAGTATCAATGTGCATTTTAAGCCTTAAAGTAACTTTGGACTGTAACTAGATCATCTTTTAACTTGCTAAGTTGAGTAGGGTAAGTTAGTTTTAATTGACGTGAATGAACGAGTACTTCCACACCGGTGATTTCAAAGTAGCAAGAGGGGCTTTGATTTCGGTAGGTTGATGTGTATATTTTAACTGGCTGCAGCCTAAAATTAGAGGAGTGTTGATGTTCAGCACGTGCGTTTGTGCGTCTTGGCATACATGCTGGATGTGACATTGGGGGTGTGGCTGCATCGTCGATTCTACTTTTAAATTCGAAGTTCGAGATTGAGATGTAATTTCTAACGATTTCGATATAAAATCGAAATCATGACACCCTTACTACGCACGGCAGGCACCTCACTGGGGGCAAGCATTCCATAAAGAATGGATTTTATTGAGTGGTACTGGCAAAAATAGAACTGAATCGTAATGTAAAATGTGGCAGCGACAAGGTGTGGCAGTAGTGTGCGGGGTTACATTAGAAACAACGGAATCTAATGTCATTAAATGTGGAAAGCGGAGTGCGCCACACTCATGTTGGTGTCTACTGTATGTGCAGAGCCCTTAAGCCAGACAGCAGCTTGTGGGAGCTGGCTGGGAATACAGTATATAGCTACTGTACCACAAGTTATAAGGTAAGGCACACACACACACACACACACACACACACACACACACACACACATATGCAAACACAAATACAGTACAGGGCACATACACACAGATACAGACATGCACAGACACACACACACACACGCTCACACACACAGACTGCGAGTGGCACAAGTGTCTCATGCTGTGGACACGTGCAGTTGCATCAGCACGAGGACAAAGAAAAGTCTCCACCAGATGAAGGATGTGTGTGTGTATGTGCGCGCACATGTGTGTGTGTGTGTGTGTGTGTATGTGTGTGTTTTCCCAGAAACAGGGAGGAAGAAGCGCTCAAAATCGATGAAGGCTGCAGGATCGAGGCTATTGGGGGTCACTGGAGTCAGCTTTCCCAAAGGTCAAGTCCGATGATGCAGTCGCTCCAGGACAAGGAGATGAGCTGACATGAACCCAGGCGCACTGATGAGCTGGTCTTGAACACACACCACCACAGGTGCAGAGTAAAGAGTGTGACCCCGGGGGCAACACACACTCCCAGTGAAGGCCAATTCTCCTCGCCTTTTAATCCAGAATGATGGATCCTTGTTGGTTAAGAGCAGCAGTGGTGAACCCAAGCTTCTGAACTTTGCATTACCAATGTGTGTGGATGTTGCTCTATAAATAAACCTGCCTTGCCTTGTGTTTTAGATGGCACAGAGAGAGACTCTAAGCACACTGAAACCCAGCTAATCCATATTTACACTTCCCTCACGAGCAGAATACATAAACACACACTACTCACATGACCTCCTCAGGGGCAGAACACACACACACACACACTACTCACACTGACCTCCTCAGATCCCACAGATTTCAAACTAGTGTTGAGTTAGAGTTTAAGACTCTCTCCCAATGAATTGCAATGTAACTGCGTTGTGTTTGACCGACCACCCTGCACCTGCCTGGATTCGAACCTGCCACTTGCAGCACCTCGGATTGGGAGGCGAGTGTGCTAGCAAGGGAGCTAAAAACTACAGGTGCTAGCATCTCTTACTAACACGTCTCGTAAGGCGTCAGGAGGGAGGTTGATACATACTGAGCAGATTGTGTACCAGACGAACAAACAACAACAACAAACAACAAACAACAAACAAATCTATATTTATATCTGAGTAACTAATAAAGGGAGAAAAGAAAATGAAGAAATATCAACAAACAACAATATAATCAACAGGATACAACAACATAATCCTGTGTATCTGACTTACTGAATTGAATAAGTGATGATGGTTGGATACAATGATTGCTTTTGTGCTTTGTAAAATGAATTTACCTAACGACTCACATTACCTGGATTTACTATCGGATTCACAAATTACATTTAGCCCTGTAAAATGGCCATTTCTCTGTTGCCTAAATTGGTTTCTACCTCTGTTGCTGTGATACTGGCTGAGACTAGCAGGCAGCAATATGCTAGGATGCCAACCAGAAAGGAAGTATGAGGTAGATGAGCAAGATCCTGCATTCATGACCATAACTCCAAACACCACTGTGGTAAAACCTTATCACATTTACATGTATGAAAGTGGGTAGTCAGCCTGTTTCACCAGTCGCGTGATATAACTATACAAATGTAAGATATGCTAAACAGTTTTATGAGTAGTGCATCGTTGTGTGGTATGGGCAGCCGTGGCCTACTGGTTAGCACTTCGGACTTGTAACCGGAGGGTTGCCGGTTCGAACCCCCGACCAGTAGGAACGGCTGAAATGCCCTTGAGCAAGGCACCTAACACTCACTGCTCCCCAAGTGCCGCTGTTGATGCAGGCAGCTCACTGCGGTGGTGTGCTTCACCTCACTGTTCACTGTGTGCTGAGTGTGTTTGACTAATTCACGGATTAGAATAAATGCAGAGACTAAATTTCCCTCACAGGATCAAAAGAGTATATATACTTATACTATACTTATATGGATGCAGTTGTGCGATGTAAATACGTAGTGCTTGGATTCCCTATGTGTCCAGAGGGATTGTCTCCTGAGAGGACACACTCCACAGTTCAAGAACTCTACTCTGTCCTACATTTCCTTTGCCGATACACGTGCAGAAGCAAGTGGATGATACAGATCGGCTGTCCAGATACTTATTACTGACATCAGCTCCATTACTGTGAAATCATCGGCTTCTTCTCCATGGCAACTCAAGAATAGGTAGCATAATGACCTGCAAGTACCCTCTAAAATAACAACACACGCATACATTTTTTTTAAGACATAATGACATCCTTTCACTTAATAGGATTATCATGCTTTGGAATAAGTGGGTACAAGAGTGTGTAAGCTTATGTAAGTGAGTATGTAAGTTACGACAGCATTTTTTAAATTACCAATGATTATGATTATGATAAAGGTTATTAAAAGGATTTCTATTAAAGTAGCATGTAAAGTGTAGTTCGGAGGTATACTGTAGGCTGCTTTAGAGGACATAATGATTCTTTCTTGTCATGATGGGATGTTGCTAATGGAACCAATGGATGTTGCTAATGTAACCAATATAATGAAGGTGCTCCAGTAGAGCGTGATATTGGGAACTGAAATGGTGTCATGGTCTAGGATGGTGTCTTGCAGGCATACCTCTTTGGTCTCTCACTATATGACTGTTGCAACGTCTGAATTAACCCATATGTTAATGTGTAAATGTGTGTGTGTGTGTGTGTGTGTGTCTGTGTGTATATTAATGTGTGTGTGTGTGACAAGGTTATTGTCCTGTTTGCACTTCTGGGTGTTTGTGTGTCTGTGTGTGTGTGTGTGTGTGCGTGTTTGTGTGTGTGTGTGCATGTTTGTATGAGTGTGTGTGTGTGTGCCTATGTGTTTGTGTGTGCTTGTCTGTAAACATGTGTGTGTATGTGTGTGTGTGTGTGTGTGTGTTTGTTTGCGTGTCTGTATGCTAGTCTGTATGAGTGTGTGTGTGTGTGTCTGTATACATGTCTGTATGAGTGTGCGTGTGTGTGTGTGTGTGTGTGTGTGTGTGTGCATGACTTACTTGAGCATGTGCGTGGACCCGTTGATCTGCGTGGCGGTGCAGGGAGTGCGGGGTCCAAGTAGCGAGGGTCTGCGGTATCGCTTCTGGCCGCAGCACAGGATGATGAGGAAGGCACGACGGAAGGACTTGTTGAGGAAGGCGTACAGGATGGGGTTGAGCATGGAGTTGATGTAGCCCAGCCACAGGCAGGCCGACCACAGCTTCTCAGGCACCGTGTAGTCGATGAACGGGTCCACCACGTTCGTGATGAAGAACGGCGCCCAGCACAGGCAGAAGCATCCCATAATGATGCAGAGAGTCTTGGCCGCCTTGGTCTCCGTGCGCATGCGGTGGTTGCGCTGGTGAACGGCACTGTCGTGCGGCCCACCTGAGCCAGAGGACGAGGCGGCGCCTCCGGCCCTTTGGAGGGCGCCGATCTGCCGCGCGTGCTCGCGCGCCGTCACATAGATGCGCTGGTAGGCCAGCACCATGAGGCCCAGCGGGATGTAGAAGGCCACCACCGAGCAGGTTAGCGCGTACGGCTTGTTCACCATGAACACGCAGGCCGTGCTGTTGTTGCCCATGTTTTGCCGCTCCTCAATCTGCCTCGCAGGGTCACCCACACACACACACAAACAGGACACACATAGTATTAATAACACTTTACAGTAAATATGATAATTGTAAAAATAGTATGAAATAAATACAAAACTATGAATAACAGACACTAAAATAACAAATACAAGTAACATTTGTGGTTGTGATGCATTATGATATGTTCTAATTACAAAACAGTTGTTTGTGACATTGAGAACCTTGGTCTATATGGGAAGTCACTTGCCAGCAGCACAAGGAATTTCACATCGTGCTCCCGGGATAACCCATAATACGGAAAGATTGTGTGTGTTTTATACTGTTTACATTTTAGCACTCACTGCACTTGTAAAATATTTGACGAATGTGTAAAACACTTACATATCCTTAACAAGAGAGCCCTTGATACTGTATGAGCTCTGATCCAACACTCCTGTGCAAATACCTCTGTAAACACGGGTGTATTGACGCAGACTCTTGTGCTCTGGACACAGTGTACTGTATTTACATGGATGTATAGACACGGCAAGCTATCTAAATACACACACACACACACACAAGCTATCTAAACACACACACACACACACACACACAAGCTATTTAAACACGGCATGCGGCCTGAGTTAATGAAGCAGAGGATGGCTGTTGTGGAGCGGCACTGGGATGAGGAAGCAGCTGTTCAGACATAGACAATCTCTTTGCTCAGTGGCGCATGAGGGCCAACACTGAAGTGTCAAAAGGGCACAAGGATCTACTGTAGGCAACAAATAAAAATGCCCTACAATTTATTTTGGGCCAATCTGATAGTGAGGAACAGCCATTTAGGGTGAACCTAGGGTGGTCTTTCTGCAAAAGCGCACATACCAGTGACTGTTCCTCGGGAAGTTTGGGAATTTTTCCCGGTTGGTTGCCGGTATTTCGAGAGCTGGTTTGTACTTATAATGTCAAATACTGCTGTTGCTATTACATGCCACAACAAAGCCTGGAGCACTATTGCATGTTGCTTTGAAGTCAAACATAGCACAGCACATCAATGCATATGATAAGGACAGGTTGGACTCAACATTGTTGCAAAATTTGAATGGCAAGTAGTCTATGTTGCATATCACATCACATGGGCTAATTCATTCTGAATTTGATGGATACAAAATAGCCCAATATTCAATCATGTCAGATAGACCAAATAGTGTCTGATAGGCTCTAGCCTACAGTTTTTATAAGCAGGTGAACAGACAAGGAACGGTTGGAGGAAGATGATCCATGGACCCATGGTGTACACAAACATGGGGAGGAAAGCCCTTACAGAATGATGTTCACCGGTCTACATTATAACAACAGGCTACTAATTAGCCTACTTAATGTTTAGCTGATCGATTAATGTCGCAAATTTGACTTATCCATTTGAGGCTACTTAAAAGGAATTTCCAAGACTTGTTTTTGCTGCAAGTTCGCACTTGGCATACAACCCCACAAACTTCAAACACACACATACACAGACACACACACACACACACACGCACACGTACTCAACTGAAGTTCCATTTATAAACTCTGGCAGAACTCTCAGGATTAATTAACATTCAGACCTTTCGCTCTTATTAATCGGCCAAACACTGTAATGCCATCTCATATTTTATGACCTTCTCTCAATAGCATGTGTGTGTGTGTGTGTGTGTGTGTGTGTGTGTGTGTGTGTGTGTGTGTGTGTGTGTGTGTGTGTGTGCTTATGATAAAAGGTGTAACAGCGCTGCACCTGGATGGTAATTATCATTAAAGTGCTCATCTGATTATGAATTCTCCTGTGAAGCATGAAACGGTGCCTCTCAGCCACAGACTTGTGATGATTGCTCTTTGTGACCTGGCAGTGACTATCTTTCTCTTTATTTTACATTTGTATTCTGAAATGAATCATTTAACTTTACTATACACTCATGTTCTGTGTTGTCTGTGTCATTAAGCTTTCAGCTCGGCTATGACAGTAGGGCGCCTGGTGGGGTACGGGCTTTGCGTTAGACATAACTCTTTGAAGAACCGGCCGGCACTGCACTATCCACCTCTCTCAGACTTAGGAAAGTGCTTAGCCAGCAGAGGCGTGCTGCTCTCAACTCCTCTCATTTCCTGGTTCAGAAAAGTCTGCGTTTTTTTTGTTGTCCTCACGAGGTCTGCCTAGTTTGCCAACACAATCGATCGGACAAGCTTGTGTTGGGCGACAATGTGCCGTGGTTCGATATAGGCCATTAATCAGCACCGGAGTGCGGAGTGGCACCATGCCCATTGCCCACTCCACCAACCATCATCAGACGATGACCCTGTGCCAACTCCAGCCGAGGACAATTGACAGCAGCGGGGAACCATGACAGTGTCTGTGTGTGTGTATGTGTGTGTGTGTGTGTGTATGTGTGTGTGTGTGTGTGTGTGTGTGTGTGTGTGTGTGCGTGTGTGTGTGTGTGTGTGTGTGTGTGTGTGTGTGTGTGTGTGTGTCTGTGTGCGTGTGTGTGTGTGTCTGTGTGCGTGTGTGTGTCTGTGTGTGTGTGTGTGTGTGTGTGTGTGTGTGTGTGTGTGTGTGTGTGTGTGTGTGTGTGGTGGTGAGTGTATTACCCTGATAACAAGGCCTCAGTGTTTGCACGTTATCAATGCTGCTAATGAGTCCCTTGGAGAGCGCGCAACAGTTAGGCAGACAGCTTATCTGAATTGATGGACACCGACTTCTACGTTGAGTTATTTATTTGGCAGTCAGAAATAGACAACCATTTGCATGAGAAGAGAGACAGCATGAGACAGCATTTGCATAATACTCAAGGACTGGCGGCGGGCATGATTAGAAGAGACAGACAAAGACGGAGCTCAAACTTTAAATACCAAAAACTGCCCCCTTACTGTGGCCTCTGCAATGCCAAAAATCATAATGCCATGCCACAAAACAAGCCGTCAGAGTTGGCTCATTAGATTAGATCTGCTCTGTGTCCCGCTGAGGTTTGGTGGTGAGATACATAACTTTACCCTCTGTGATCGGTACCAAACAAGCTCAGAAGAATATTAAATAAAGATCCATATCAGAAAATGGCACACAGGAACTAAATGCTTTCTGCCAAGGGAATAACAAATTGCTTCTGCCAAGGGAATAACAGATTGCTTGGTTTCAGCTTAGGAAAAATTACATTCTTGAAAAAGGCTTTCTGATGACAATATAACAACCTTCGCTGTCTTCAACTTTAATCTTGGATCCATCATGCCTTTGGCCGCTTGTGTATGTTTGTGTGAGTGTGTTTGTGTCTGAGTGTGACTGTGTGTGTATGTGTGTGTGTGTGTGTGTGTGTGTTTGGGCAGGCGTGTGTGTGTGTGTGTCTCTTCTCGTGCCTGTGAGAGAATGAATCTAACGTCTCTTCCTCTTTGCTCCCTGGGTTGAATCAGTGGTGAGCCCACAGGTAGCTCAGACAGAACTTCTGTGAATCGTTTCTGTGGCCACCTGGTGTAACCTCAGTCCATATTTCAAAGCTATGTGCAATGTGGCCCACACACTTCAGCGTTCCTTGCGAATTAGGGGAGCTCTCCCTCCTAAACAAGCTCTTCCTCCCTCTCCGGGAAACGCCAGTGAATCGTTGGACTCTTTTCACAGAGAATGCATTAGTAAATAAATAAGACATCTGTTCTCTGTCACTGAGCTCCAGGCAAAGATTAGAGATAAAAAAAATAACAAAAGAAGAAGAAGAAGAAGAAGGAGAAGGAGAAGAAGAAAAAGAAAAACCTGTCACGGAACGCAGGATATAAACAGCATTATGCAAGGAAATTCATGGAGTGCGGCCTTCATCCAGAGCCTTGCAGCCAGTTCCCTCATGGCGTCACTCAGGTTGTGTGTGTGTGTTTTCTTGTGTGTGTCAATCACCAGGTCCTGTCTCTCCTGTGTGTGTAAGAGTGTGCGTGTGTACATGTGTCTTTATATATATATATATATATGTGTGTGTGTGTGTGTGTGTGTGTGTGTGTGTGTGTGTGTGTGTGGTGTGTGTCTGTGTGTGTGTGTGTCTGTGTGTGTGTGAAGGAGAAAGAGAGTGAGAGATAGAGTGTGTGTGACTAACCAGATCATGTATTCCGATGCTGTTCCAGCCTTGCATTATGGGTAGGAAAGAGATGACGGTGGGGATTACCCAGCATCCCCCGATCATCAGTGCCACACGCAAGGGCGTCATCTTGTTCCTGTAGACCAGTGGCTGGCAGCAGATAGCATAGTACCTACAGTAGGAGGGAAACAAGATCTTATTATGAACTATGACCTAGGACACATGAACACACCTTGCAGTCAGAGATATACAAAGGTACATACTTGTAAGAAAATGTCAAACTATTGCAGAAGTGTGTAAGAAAATGTCAAACTATTGCAAAATGGCAGGTTGTCAAACTTTCTGCTGAACCAGAACTGTTCCACTATAAAAACTGTGTGTGTGTGTGTGTGTGTGTGTGTGTAAAAGAGAGAGAAAGAGAGAGAAGGAGAGAGAGAGATAATGGCATGAACACACAATTTTTCAGTCCAAATAGGGCCTTTTTTTCTCTTTTTCTATGTATCTCTCTCTCCCTCTATGTCCACTGACCCAGATCTGTCATTCAAAGAGCCATGTGCAGGAATGCATGTGCTCTCTCTCTCTCTCTCTCTCTCGCACACACACACACACACACACACACACACACACACACACACACACACACACACACACACACACACACACACACACACACACACACACACACACACACACACACACACACACACACACACACACTGCTCAATATTCCTGACCCTAACACAATAGTGCCAACTAGTCTCTTCCACACACACACATTTCACCCACTTCCTGTTGCCCTAGAGAAAGTGTGCAGCCAAGCTGTGTATAGCCAATAAGGGAGGATCTTTTCACACTATGTTGCTCTTGGCCCTCCTCCCCTCCTCCAGGTACTACTGCCTCTATGATGAGTTTACTGGGAACCACCTCAAAAACCAAGACTAGCACAATGAATCCCTTTAGAACTACAAGGATGAATCCCTTCAGAACTAGCAGGATGAATCAGTCTTAGAACAAGCAGGATGAATCAGTTTTTAGAACTAGCAGAATGAATCAGTTTTTAGAACTAGCAGGGTGAATCCCTTTAGGTACTAATGCTATACCATGTCATCTAGTGTCAACTTTCCTCAAACACTAGAGAAAAATCTTAACAGCCGATCAACAATGGACATGCAACTGAAGCGGGAACTGCTGAAATAATTAGCCTTCACAATATTCAATGGACATCCGGACATTCGATGGACATCCGGACATTCGCAAAAATAGACAAAAAGTCTTTTATTTCTAGTTCTGCATGGCACTTCGTGTATGGTCTGCTTCAGGACAGCCTGACTGGAAGAGCATCAGTGGCCGCCAGGCTGCAGGGGCCGAACCCAGAGCAGGAGCAGGGCTGTTGGGGTCGGGGGCGGGTAAGATGGCGGATGCTGGTGCAGGGTGGCGCAGATGTACAGAGCCGGCATGGTGGTCTGGAGGATGTGTGGGTGGCACTGACAGCTGCTGGATCATATCGTATCAATTGCATCCTACTATACACATACACACAAACACACACAGCCCTCCACAAGAATACAATACAGGCCAGAGCAAATCCACTGAGATCAGATCACCAGTGGAGTGTCTGACCTGTGAGAGTACGGCCCTGTGGAAAGAGCAGGACCATGTCTCTCATGTATTTACCACGAGAGTCTGTTTCTGCCTTCAACATTCTTCATGTTGGAGTCAATCTTTAGAGCAAGAATGATTGTGTCTTTGGACAGTTATGGATCTGGAATTGGAATTATGAAAAGGTTGCACTAACAAATGGATTAGAATAAAGAGGCTCTCTTTCTCTCTCCCTCTCTCTCTCTCTCTCTCTCTCTCTCTCTGTGAGTCAGGGTGTGTGTGTGTGTGTGTGTGTGTGTGTGTAGGAATATTCCTGTGGAACCCATTAATGTTTTTGTTTTTCTCTGCTCTGCTGCTTTTAAACAAATCTCAGCCCTGACTTGAGTAAACTGAGGCTTTGTTGTGTTGTTCTGTGTTTATGTTGTCTGTGTTTAAAAACAAGACATACAGGGGACATTTAAAGGCTGAGAGAAACTGGGAGAAACAGAGATCTCAGCGACAGAATGCAACAGTCTCCTCCACATCAACATCTGTGCCATGCTTCACCTCTGATTACACCTCTCTCTCTTTTAAACAAGCTGAACTTCTGATTACGTCTCTCTCTTTCTCATCTTCCAGTTCATCTCATCGTCATTCGTTCCCACTCTGTTTCCTCTTTTGTCACTCACTTCTCTCTTTCTCTCCATCTTTCCTCCCTTTTTCTCTCCTCTCTCTTCTCTCTCACTCCCCTCTCCTTCCTCTGTGTGTGTGTGTGTGTGTGTGTGTGTGTGTGTGTGTGTGTGTGTGTGTGTGTGTGTGTGTGTGAACACGCAGGTCTTCCGTGAGGACCTCATCACATTCAAATCACAAACACCAGGTCCTGTCTGCTCATTACCATTTCTCCCTGCCCTGCCGTCTGGCTGCACATGTTATTGTTTCAGTCAGAGCCCTGTGGTCATGTCTAACCTGCCACGTCCGCCCTGCTCACATCACTCTGGTATACGTTTCGCTGCGCCGCACAGTGCCACGCCGGGTTTCACCCGACACACAAGTCAGAGTCTGTGGAAAGACCTTAGGATCCCGCAGGGAACCGAAAGCCTAATTTGAAAACATGCAGGTCTGCAGAAAAAAAAAAAAAATCATTCAGCGCTTATCACTCCAGCATGAGAGTATGTGCTGCGTTACTAAAGGACGTCTTCAGGGAGGATGGTGGTAGACCGAGACAAAAGGTACTAGACCACTGTGCCAGGCAGTAGATTCATGGTTGTGTTTGTGCTGTATGTGTGGTGTTGACTTGACAGCAGTATTACCGTGTGTGTGCAGTATGTTCCCGACCACTGTAGCCGCGTGTTGTTGCAGCATTGCTGTGTGTGTGTCCAGTGTTACGTCCCTGTGTGTGTGTGTGTGTGTGTGTGTGTGTGTGTGTGTGTGTGTGTGTGTTTGTGTGTGTATCAGTTTCTGTTTTGCTTTGTTCTGTGTTCTGTGTCCTGGTTTGTTTCAGACAGTCCCGTGGACAAGGGACGCTTAACTGCCTGCAGTGCGATTGGGGTTCCGCCCTTTAAAAAGGGCCTCATGCTGGTGGGGAACGCGCACTTTGGACACTTTGGGCTACGCAGCCTTTGCAACCTTAGTCCTGATTCAGGGCAATTCCACGCAAAACTGTCACATCCATAACAGCAACTAAATACCATGGCATTGTGTTGGCGTTATGAATGTGACAGTTTTGCGCGGAATTGCCCTTCATTCTTCTTTTCTGCAATTATGGTTTTGTACATAAATATTTTTAATTTACCCTCCCTGGTTATTTTGCAGGCGTAGCAAATAGTGCATATAAGAGTTTAGAATGAAAGTCTATAGATCAAGAGAGTAATATGTATGCATTTGCCTCTGGCATTATTTCACACGTATTGTCAGTTTCTTTCATCTTTCCTAGACTCACAACTATGCTATGACTGCAATTAAATCAATTCATCTCATAGCTTTTATCTTCGCTGCATAAGGTAGCGATTGACAGTTGATATATTGCCCTGTTCACTATAGTTAAGTGAGGCACCTTGAGTTTTCCTTCTCTTTGTTAAACAGTTTTACTTCTACTTTGCGGTCATTCTCAGTGCCTGTGGCTTGATAGGGAAAGAAACCGTCTTTGAAACTGTCCTTGGTGAAAGTGCCTTTTCTGTTTTTGCACCCTCATCCTGGTATAAATTGCAGAATCATTTTAAATTAGACTGCCTACCAACAATGACACAGTTTAAAACTAGGATAAAGGACTATTTGAGTACTACAGTAAGTGCACATGTGCTGTTACTGAGCGCAGCTGGTGATCATGTTGAGATGATGTTAAATTGCATACTGTCTTTTTCTGTTTTCTGTTTTATGTCTGTTTTACACTGTATATTTTAATATGAAACTTTTATGCTGCTGTCTTGGCCAGGACTCCCTTGAAAAAGATATTCTGAATCTCAATCAATTCCTGGTAAAATAAAGGTTAAATAAAAAAAAATAAAAAAAAAGTGTGTACACTATTTGTCAACCACAATAAAACAACCACAACCATAAAAAAAACGCTAGATGTTTGGGGATTCAGCCTGTATAGCAACACAATATGGTGAGATTGGCCAGTATGAGAGAACATGGTCCAGTATCCCTGTATCTGATTGGCTGATAGCCTGATAGAGTGATAACATGATGGCATGATAGCATGCATATGGCATAGCTCTGTCATCTCATGGAGAGTGCCTGCAGGGGTTATTTTAGGTTACATAAACAGCAGTTTAAAAAAGCCTGCCTAATGTGCAGTGTACTAAACACACACACACACACACACACACACACACACACTTGCAGAAGTCATAAAGAAATGCAAAGGTTGTGTCCATGGTAAAACATTTACGCACAAGAGGGGGTTAGAGGGAACAGACGGAGGTAACCGGTGCCACTGAAACAGGTGTGAATATGAGAGGGACAGTCAGCCAGTCCAGCACAGAGAGATTTAGCAGCATTCCTCTGAAGAAAGAGAGAGTTGGGAGTGATGGAGCACCAGCTCTACAGCTGGGTTCATGCTCGTTGGAGGAATGGATGTGTTTGGCTGCAGAGGTTTTGAAAATGCAAACTTCCACCAAAAAGTACTGACTGTGTGTGTCTACTGTATGTCATTTACTTGAAGAAGATTCTCATGTGGAGGAGGGACAGACGTTATTAGATACTGTAATGATTACAGTGACCTCTGATACTCACTACAGAAAATATTACCCCCTCATACACACAATCTCTCTCTCTCTCTCTCGGTCTCACACACACCAAATGCACAAACACACACACACACACACACACACACACACACACAGACACACACACAGAGGAGGCAGCATTTCACACACACACACACACACAGAGGAGGCAGCATTTAGGGACACCAGGACATGTGTGCCCTTCACACACAAAGTTAACACAGTTCATGCACTAAGAGACTGCCCAGGGGACACAAACATAAGTGTGAAGACACACACACACACACACACACACAGAGACACGAGGGGGGGGGGGGCAATTCAAAAACAAGGACATGAGAGCAGAGAAGGAGAGAACATCACAAGAGATAATAAGGAGAGTTATATGAGAGGGAGAGAGGCCAGAGTGGTGAGAGGAGAGGGTTAGATGTGAGAGAAGAAGAGAAGAGAGTTAGAGGAGAGAGGAGGAGAGAGGAGAAGAGGAAAGAGGAGAGAGGAGGAGAGAGGAGGAGAGGAAAGAGGAGAGAGGAGGAGAGAGGAGGAGAGGAAAGAGGAAAGAGGAGAGATGAGAGGCTAAAGAGGCCAAGAGGTGGGCGGGCATTCGGGATAGGAGGAAAGGTGAGAGGAAAGGAGAAGAGGAGAAGAGGAGAGAGGAGGAGAGGAGAAGAGGGTGCTGTGTCCATGACAAACACCACCATAGCACCAAATTCACTGCACACTGCAACACTACGCTACACCTCTGGTCAGTTAATCGGGAGCTTCTAACTCCCACTCTGCATTGCTTTCCTAATTCTGAACATACAACAGCCAGGAAGGACTTGCACAAAAAGTTATTCAAAACATAAATATATATATATCCAGGACTCTACAGACAAATGTGCAAAATATGGGCAAAGGTGCTGTGCAAACGTTTCAGTCCATGACTTTCCTCAGTGCTTGTTCTGAGCTAAACACATCTTTAGTGAGAGTAGCTCATAATGGACATTCCTTTACAAGGGTTATTATGCAGGGAACACTTCAGTGGAACTGGACCGATGGAAGAAGATGAAACAGGAACATACAGTAGTTTTTAACAAAAGGTTTGAAACCCTCCGATGGGTCTGGCTAAAATATTCAGGGCAGTGTTTCAAGCTCTTGTAAGTGGATGTCAAATAGACCTCATCTATTAAATCAATATTTTCTCTGAGGTATTCCTGGCTCCAGACTGTAATATGCTGTTAAGCAGCAGGAAAGTCTACAAGAAGAGAGATGTTTTCACTTTTGTGTTTCCTTTATTGCCAGTAGCAAAAGGAACCTCTTCAAAATGAAATGAAGACATTCTAAACCCAAGCCAAAAAAGGAAAATATTCTTCACTCACACGAGAGAAATTAAAAACACAATCAAAGAGAGAGAGAAAGAGATAGAGAGAGAGAAAAAGAAAGAGATAGATTTTTCTTGTAAAAAAATGTTTTCATTTGTTTTATCTTTTTCATATTTTATTTACTTCATATAATAACTATTAAAAGTAATATTATTATTGTGCATATGAGTTTATTTCTAAGTTAATGTTTCTACAAGCTTTGACAACACAAGTTATCTTGTCATGTCAATAAAGCTTTCTTGAAATTATAAAATAATAATTGAGAGAGACAGAGACAGAGAGAGAGAGAGAGAGGGAGAGACAGAGAGAGAGGGAGAGGGAGAGAGAGGGGGGGCATAAACAAGAGAAGGCACAAGCAGTGAGAGGGCAATAGACTGGCAATGTGGAGATGTGCATTTCAGACCGCTTCTGTTTTCTCTTTTCTCAAGTTCACGTCCTTTTGCTCTCTCCAACCTCTTTTCTCTCTCTTCAACCTCCCCATTTCCTCTTCCTCTCTCTTTGCTCCTGCATCTATTTCTCCCCTCTGCCCCCTCTCTCTCTCCACCCCTCCCTCCTCTTTCTTCCAAAAGAACCTAGGAGTATGTTCTTTGGCTTGATTGAATTGAGCATCAGAGTTGAATATGCCTCAAGTCAAATTACTGACAAAGTTGGACTCTAATTTGCAAATGGTGTACAGAAAAAGGTCTGTTGTCAGTCACTAATAATGATAATCATCTATGCTCATCTTCCCACTCTTTCTGTTCTTACTATTTTCTTTCTCTTTCCTCTCTCCTCCTTCTCTCCCTCCTCTCCTTTCTTTTGTTAAATCTACCTCTTCCTCTCCTCCTTACCTATTTTCTCTCTCCCCGTCTGTCCTCTATCTTTTGTTTAATCTATCTCTCTTCTTTCGTCTCCCTCCTTTTGCTCCCTCCCCCTTCCCCCTTCTCTTCCCCCCTTCTCCCCCTCCAGTGCTCCTTAATGCATCCTTTCTCTCACGGCCTGTAGGCGCCTGGGTCTCTCTCTTCTGTCCTCTCTCTTCTCTCTCTCTCTTTCTCTCTCTCTCTCTCTCTGCTGTCCTCTCTCTTCTCTCTCTTTCTCTCTCTCTCTCTCTCTCTCTCTCTCTCTCTGCTGTCCTCTCTCTTCTCCCTCCACTTCACTGCGCTGCCAAGACGCTCTCTTCTGCTTAAATGCGGTGATGAGATGGCTTTGTGCGGCCCAACAGGGCTGCAGGGCGTGCAGCTTTTTCTTGGAGCCAAATTTACTTTGATTCCTTAAAAGCATAAAGAGAGCTTTGACTCTCCTCTGCTCTCCGACACGACCGCCTGTGTAATCAGACAGCGCCGCCGAAGAGACACAATGACCTGGGACTAAGTGGCCTGCAGACAGACTGGGGGTGGAAGAGGGGCTACAAACACATGTACAGGCAGAGAAAGAGACAGAGAGACAAGAAACATAAGTGATACTCATTGAAAGGCACATGTGGGCCACAGAGAGGTTGGGTATGGACAGGGACTCAGTCTGCAGGATCACACTGGGCATGACAGCAGTCACTAAATGAGGACCGATGATGGCATTAGTAGCATGTGGAAGCAGGGGGCTCAAACACCTAATTGAATAAAACAGGGCAATGTTCTCTAGGATGCCAGGGAGTACAGGTAATTACTTATGGCTTACACTAATACATACACACACACACACATGCACACACACACACACACACACACACACACAAGCCCCCACAAGCAGACAGACAGACAGACTAACAGACACAGACACACACAGACACACACACACACACACACACTGACTCATGCATATGAGCAGTCTTGATAACCAATTCAAGTTAAAAGGTGGTGGTTATGCAGTCAAATTCTGTGGTGTGGCGTCCGCTTGGCACAGCAGCGACAGCATCAGTAGTCTGGAGTCTGAGTGTACTGAGTGTGCGACCTACCCGTGTGTTGCTCCTGCTCGCCATTTAAAACTCAGGCACATTTGAAAGCCAGTTCACCTCTGATTGCATTTGGGAACGGTGGCTTCTACTCACACAAGCTGAAATGCCCCACAGGTGGAGGGTGCATCAACAGGCTCTCCCTACACACCACATACCCAACACATCAGCTTCCTACACACCACATACCCAACACACTAGCTCCCTAACACACCATCTCACCACATACCCAACGCATCAGCTACC
This sequence comes from Alosa pseudoharengus, assembly GCF_046254945.1. Classification (NCBI taxonomy): domain Eukaryota; kingdom Metazoa; phylum Chordata; class Actinopteri; order Clupeiformes; family Clupeidae; genus Alosa; species Alosa pseudoharengus. The sequence continues at coordinate 16,136,075 of NW_027468630.1, read as the reverse complement.
CAACATACCATCTCACCATATACTGTACCTAACGAACCACGAACCAGCTACCAATAATAATAATAATAATAACAATAATAATATATTTTATTTATATTGCACTTTACATTTCATAAGATATCTCAAAGTGCTACAGGTTAAAAAGTAAAAAAAAAAAAGCCAAAGAAAAATGTGGATTTAGAACAGGACCATCTAAAAAAACATCTAAAAGGGAGGCACCAAAAGTTTTGCTAAAAAGAAATGTTTTTAGCCCTTTTTTAAAAACGTCTGTAGTATGTGGTGCCCTCAAGGTGTCAGGGAGGGCATTCCACAGACGAGGGGCCACAGCACAAAAAGCCCTATCCACTCACCACCTATCCGACACACCATCTCCCCAAACACGCCACATACCCAACCCACCAGCTACCTAACACACCATCAAACAACCTACCTAACACACCATCATACAAACTACCTAACACACCATCACACAAACTACCTAACATGCCATCTACCTAACACATGACATACTGTACTCAGCATAGCTAGCACACCAAGTACCAAACACAGCAGCTAAACAACTGACACATAAAACACTATTTCAGCTCTCCATCTCGCTCTCTCTCCTTCCCTCTCTCCCTGTTCAATATACAGTAGATGAACTCAGGGTTGTTCTCATGGCTCATTTGCTAACATGGCCGCTAAGCTCCAGTGGACCCGCAGCAGGGCTACGGGCGCACAACTGAAGTGTTCTGTTTGTGGAGTGTACGCTGCAACAATTATCTTCCACTTTAAGACCAGTCCTCTAACAATTATCTTCCACATTAGACCAGTCCTTTAAAAATGTGTTTATGCTCCACGAACAAAACGTTTCAGTTGAGCTCCTGGTGCAGCCTGGCAGATAGTCTGGTCCGGTGGTCTGTCTGGTAGGTCCTACCTAGGCCTGTCACGATAACAAATTTTGCTTGACGATAAATTGTCTCAGAAATTATTGCGATAAGCGATAATATTGTCGTTCTGAGAATTTTCCTCGGGAAGAGGAAGACGGCCCACTTGTTGTGTTTTTTTTCCCCAACTGGGAAAACTGCAGCGGATGATTGTGTTTTAGATGCATATGCATGTTTGTTGTGTTGAGACTGTTTTCCAACAAATGCGACACACCGACTCGCACACGTTCAGTGGTTCACCACGGGCATTCGGTTTAAATCTGAAATGCTCCCACACTGCAGCTGTCGCGTTTCGCTTAGAAACCAATTCCATCTTTTTTGTCTCGAATAAACTCGCAACTAGCTTTCTCTCTGCCTAGTGCCTACCGGTATACTTCTCACGCGGCTCTTTAGCTGCACTCTGTGGTAGGCTACGCCAGTAGTTCCGCCTCCCCACACACCATGCGACTGACAAGTGACTGACATGAGGGTTCACTCATGGTTACTCTAAGGACCCGAGAGAGAGAGAGGGAGAGAGAGACGAGGAAAACAAACAAGCATGCAAATGGCATTTATCGTGGCCAGAAAAATTATCGAGCTAATTTTAATTATCATGCGATTAATTGATTTATTGAATATCGCGACAGGCCTAGTCCTACCTGTCCAGGGAGATGCAACAGAGGTGCAAGATGGAGGCTGTGGTCAGCAGAACGTCCAGCGAGGTCCGCACCAGGCAGAAGGTCTCGCCGAAGATCCAGTCCTGCCGGATCAGCTCGATGGCCCCAAATGGCATCACCAGAACCGACACCAGCAGGTCCGCAAAGGCCAGCGACACAATAAAGTAGTTGGTCTTTATTTTCCTGTGATGAAGATGGCAAGAGACAATATATCATTACTGTTCCCTTATGTTGCACTAACCTTTCAGTTGATGTTGAGGTACGGCAATGTTTATTGATGTCATTATAAGTCAACTTTGGACAAAAGTGTCTGCTCAGAACTCTAAACATGAACATAAACGGATGGGAGCAAACATCTTACATGAAAACACATAGTTTTCTACATGAGCAAACTATCAGATAAAAAGAGCAGTGTAGAAAGAAGAGCCAGAAATAAGGTAGGATAGAAATGAGATGAGGAAGGAGAGAAAGAAGAGATGAGGAAGGAGAGAATGAAGAGATGAGGAAGGAGAGAAAGATGAACCATGGCAGTGTAGAAATAAGGGCAATACAAAATGTGTAATGTGAAATACAGTGCATCTGAAAATGTGTAAGAGGGAGAATTAAAAAAAGAATGAATGAATGATGTAGCCCATATGGAGAAGTCCTGTTAAAAACACATATGATTCAATATTGGTCTTAATAGAATAATGCAAGGACCATGTGTGGCTCTAAAACCAAATGTATAAAACATACATGTACTGTACAGTATTCATGTACAATACTGTATGTCCTGCCTTAGTATTCATGCATATACTATTCATGTACGAACATATAGTATGCATGTACGAACAATGTTATACAACCAAAACATTATGTTTGGCATAGACTAACAGAAAATTGAGGACATTCTGGGAGTCATAGACTAGATGAGGAAGTGTACCCTTCATTTCTTGACCATTATTTGTGTACATGCGGAGAAAAACAGGGTGAGGTTTATTGGAGTTTTAGTCATCATCTTGCTCTACTAACTTAGCTTTCAAATTACATGAGACAGAAGTATTGTGGAAGACAATTAAAATGAAATGAAAGTTCAAGAAATGATCCGTGAATGAATGTCTAAATGAAATTGTATGCATGAAATGATTATTGTGGCTATGCATAAGTTGCAAGAGGATACTGCTCAGAACCCTGAGTGTTATCCAGTTTGATTTGCAAAACGTGTGACACATTCAGCAAGGAGGAACTTCCAGTGAAATGTTTGGTTTACCAAACCTCGCCTTGTCTAAACACAATTGTGTTTACGTATTGTTTTGCATAAATAGAAAATCCTAGGAAATTAGATTAGATTAGATTAGATTACATTTTATTGTCATTGTGCAGAGTACAACTACATGAGTACAAGAAATTCCCCCAGTCATAGGCTAGATGCGGATATGGATTTTGGAGATCCAATCTGCCCGTCCCAACTAAATATACTTTAAACATTGACCCGAACCTGACTGACCCAACGCAATATGCGTTAAACCAAAGTCCTTTTAGGCAAGTCCCTCCACTCGGCGGCCATATGGCAACGCTTTTTGGGCACTCATCGGGTACTTGCCACTTGTTGCCACTGACGTTCGTGATGCAGAAACTTGAAATATTCGTTTTAATAACTCTTAGTGGTACAGGCGAACGCTGTGGTCGCCAATGTCAATCTACCAATAGCATAGTACAATACTGACATACAAATATTACAAGCCTATCAGATTTGGCTATACGAATCAGCTGTTGGACAACAACATACAAACTTTTTTAGCCACCGACATGGCTACCTGAGTATGGACATCGCCGAAGAGGATTGGTTTTGTGGGGGTAAGTATCTTTAATATATTATATATGTATCTTGCTATTTAGCATGTTGATTTCGTAGTCATCGATAATCAAATGTGTTTTGTCAATGTAACGGCAATCTTAGTTAATTGCCGTTACATTCTTAGTAGAAGCTAGGTTAATGCTTGTTGCTAGCTTTTGTCGAGCTAAAACTGTCTTTAGGTACATTTAATTTCAACAACTTCTCTGTGTACAAAACGGCTGTGATAAAGTTAAAATGCAGTTGTTGTTAACACAGAAACGAATCATTTTTTCTACAGTACCTGTTAACTTACTTAAAATTGGCAGGCTGTATTGACAAGATAGCTATTTAATTGGCACATGTGCGGTATGTTTGGTAGAACTGTTGACGTAAGTGACAGTCTTACAAATTAAGTAAATCTTATGTCAGTGTTGCATGCATGAAAAGAGACATTGCAAAAAATATTGAATTAAAACATTTAATTAACATATGTTTGATAACTAACTAAACAGAGCTAACAGCTCAAGAGGTGAACATTATTCAAATAAACAGAGTTAATAGCTCAAGAGGTGAACATCATCCAGAGAATACCACTCTAGTCATTGCTTGGCCTGTTCTCACACATTGAGCACTGGCATAGGTCTGTACATGGCAGATCATGCTGTTTGCATGTACATCTGCCCTTGGTACACTGTGTTTTTTGGCATCCACAGTGTACAAGTGCCAGTACAGCCTCTGGAGCTGGTGGCAGTGACATCCACTCCACTTCATAGCCATCTCCAGCCATTTTCCACCCATGGTTTACTGGAGGTGGAATATCCGGCATACACTCAAGGCTTCGGCGGTGTACTGCAGCCTGATAACTTGCCTGCTGAATATGTTTGTGCCAGCAGTCTTTATTTGGAGGTAAGTCCCTCTCTGAACATTTTTCTGCCTTAAAAAGTTTGGCCCTTGCAACGTTCACTTCTTTACAGTTTTCTTGGGTAATACTTTATAATAACTACACACAATTCATCATTTATTAAGCCTTTGTTACTTATTAGTTAATAGTTTGTTCATCATTAGTAATTTCTTGTTCATACATAATTTATCATCAGTACAACATTTGTTCACACAATTATAAATGGTTTGTTCATAGTAAATAAGCCTATCCAAAATATGTTTGTAACTACATGATTTATACTAACTAGATGTACCGCAGAGCGGTACAAAATATGACCGCCGCCCAGTCCAGCACATTTTTTCCACAAAAAGAAATCACGCTGAAAGGCCTATATGATTCTAACTGTCTCACTAAATTGCATTATCCACACTCAATTCTCACTGGTATCTGCTAGACAACAAGTCCCAAAACATGATTAGTTCATAGATTTCACATGTAAAATTAATTTTATACAACCCCACCTCCATCTTGCCTGTTCATAATTCTGAGAAATTCTTGATTGTTTGTGTTATGTTTATGTTATGTGTGTGGGTGTGTGTGTGTGAGAGTGTGTGTGTGTGTGTGTGTGTGCGTGCTTGTGTGTGTGCCTGCGTATGTGCCTGTGCATGGAAGCGTACATATGTCTACTGTGTGAGTATATGTCATACGTATGATTACTGTGAATGTGTGTGTGTGCGTGTGTATCTGTTTGTGCACATGTGTGCACATGAAATGGGTTAACATGACCCCTTGAGGCAAATATACGGGGAAAAAATGGTCATCCTAGGCCCTACAGTTCTCAAGATATTCACAGAGAACTGTGTCTGGCCTACCCTCCTTTCGGGGGGTCCAGTCCAGCGGGGGGGCTACAGATCAAAACGAAAAATGACGGTTCCATGCTATCCATGTGGGGGTACATGCCCACCAAGTTTTGTGTACCCCGGTCTTTCAGTGTCCCGGGAATCCTTGTTGGTGTACGTCACTAAATGTACACATAAATTATTTTATTGTAAGGCCCCCCATGAACGAAAGTACACAAAACTTGCCATGCATTCGGAGGGTGTCATAATGATCCTACACTTTCAATTTCGTGCAGTTTTGACCATGTCAGCCAGAGATATTGTGATGAAAACACCTACATTTTTGCTTTTTAATTTTTAACTAGGTGGCGCTATACATGAAATAAGTGGTAATGGGATGGGTTGACATGGCCCCTTGAGATCAACATACAAAAAAAAGGTGGACCTCCTAGGCCCTACGGTTCTCGAGATATTCACAGAAAACTGTCTCCGGCCACCTACAGGCCAGTTGGTGTATAGTAACATAAATTAATTTATTGTGTGGCCCCCCATGAACGGAATTCCACGAAACTTGGCGTGCATTCAGAGGGTGTCATAATGATCCTACACTTCCAATTTCGTGCAGTTTTGACTATGTTAGGTCACAGATACCTGCGATTACAACACCTCATTTTTACTTTTTTGTGTTTAACTAGGTGGCGCTATACATGAAATGAGTGGTTATGGAATGGGTTGACATGGCCCCTTGAGATCAACTTACAAAAAAAAATGGTCCTCCTAAACCTTACGGTTCTCGAGATATTCACAGAAAACTGTGTCTGCCCTACCCTCCTTTCGGGGGGTGCAGTCCAGCGGGGGGGCTACAGATCAAAACGAAAAACGATGGTTCCATGCTATCCATATGGGGTTACATGCCCACCAAGTTTCGTCTACCCCGGTCTTTCAGTGTCCCGGGACTCATTGACAGAAATTTGGACGTGCGAAAAAAAAAAAAAAAAAAAAAATATGACTAAACCTATATGACCGCCGCTTCGCTGCGCGGCGGTCATAATAAGTAATGAAACAACCACTTATAATTAAATCATTTTCTTATTATAAACCAGTTGCAAACTATTACAAAATGCTTTGTTCATCATTTGTAAAGCATTGTTCCTATGTTAATTCTCATAAATAAAGTATTTGTACACACAGTTATAAATTGTTTGTTCATAGTAAATAAGCCTATATCTAAAATATGTTTATGAATTATTGTTATTACTTAATAAATTATGCAATAATATACACATGCACTAATGATTAGTTAGGGTGAGGATACATATTTTATAAACCACTTCCTAATACTATAATTCATGATTAACTCAGGGGTTACAAGTGGTTAGTTAATGATATTTTGTGAGCTTATCTAAAGTGAGGACTTTCTATGCCTTGCAACATTTTCAAATGAGTTGTAAAGATTACATTCACATTCATTCATTTAGCAGACAAGCGACGTACACATGTCAATTAAATTAAAGGCCACTGACATAACAGTGAAAGCCAGGAATCGAACCCCCAACTTTTCAGGCTACTGCATGCTAGTACAACTCCTTATCCACTACACTATCTTGGCCTAGATAGGAACTCCTACAACTATACAAAAGTTTCTGTTTTCTTCTACTACACACTGTTATTAAACATCTGTAAACTATTATTAAATGCTGTATTCTTCATTTGTAAAGCATTATTCTTACATTAATTATCATCTGTAAATCATGTTTACACACAGTTAAAATGGTTTGTTCATAGTAAACACGCATATCTATATTATATTTTTGAATTGACTGTTGTAATACCACTGGGCAGAGGTAGTGTAGTGAATAGGGAGCTGGGTTAACATGCAGTAAAGTTGGGGGTTCAAACCCCGGCGTCCACCAATGTGGCCTTGTCGCTTTGGGTGAAAGTGTCGGCTAATGAATAAATGCAAGTGTAAACTCATACACTTTATAACTCATTTGTAAATGTGTTGCAAGGCATAAAAGGTCCTCACTTTAGATGAGCTCACAAAATATCATTAATTAACCACTTGTAACTCCTAAATTAATTATTATGACCGCCGCGCAGCGAAGCGGCGGTCATATAGGTTTAGTCAGAATTTTTTCTTTTTTTTTTTTTCTTTTTCGCATGCCCAAATTTCCGTCAATGAGTCCCGGGACACTGAAAGACCGGGGTACACGAAACTTGGTGGGCATGTAACCCCACATGGATAGCATGGAACCATCGTTTTTCGTTTTGATCTGTAGCCCCCCCGCTGGACTGGACCCCCCAAAAGGAGGGTAGGGCAGACACAGTTTTCTGTGAATATCTCGAAAACCGTAGGGTTTAGTAGGACCATTTTTTTTTGTATGTTGATCTCAAGGGGCCATGTCAACCCATTCCATAACCACTCATTTCATGTATAGCGCCACCTAGTTAAACACAAAAAAGTAAAAATGAGGTGTTGTAATCGCAGGTATCTGTGACTTAACATAGTCAAAACTGCACGAAATTGGAAGTGTAGGATCATTATGACACCCTCTGTATGCACGCCAAATTTTGTGGAATTCCGTTCATGGGGGGGCCACACAATAAATTAATTTATGTTACTATACACCAACTGGCCTGTAGGTGGCCGGAGACAGTTTTCTGTGAATATCTCGAGAACCGTAGGGCCTAGGAGGTCCACCTTTTTTATGTATGTTGGTCTTAAGGGGGCATGTCAACCCATCCCATTACCACTTATTTCATGTATAGCGCCACCTAGTTAAAAATTAAAAAGCAAAAAATTAGGTGTTTTCATCACAATATCTCTGGCTGACAAGGTCAAAACTGCACGAAATTTAAAGTGTAGGATCATTATGACACCCTCCGAATGCATGCCAAGTTTTGTGTACTTTCGTTCATGGGGGGCCTTACAATAAAATAATTTATGTGTTCATTTAGTGACGTACACCAACAAGGATTCCCGGGACACTGAAAGACCGGGGTACACAAAACTTGGTGGGCATGTACCCCCACATGGATAGCATGGAACCGTCATTTTTCGTTTTGATCTGTAGCCCCCCCGCTGGACTGGACCCCCCGAAAGGAGGGTAGGGCAGACACAGTTCTCTGTGAATATCTTGAGAACTGTTGGGCCTAAGATGACCATTTTTTTCCATATGTTTGCCTCCAGGGGTCATGTTAACCTATTTCATGTGCACACATGGGCACAAACAGATACACACACACACACACATACATTCACAGTAATCATACGTATGACACATACTCACACAGTAGACATATGTACGCTTGCATGCACAGGCACATACGCAGGCACACACACAAGCACGCACACACACACACACACACACACAAACACACACACACACACACTCACACACACATAACATAAACATAACACAAACAATCAAGAATTTCTCAGAATTATGAACAGGCAAGATGGAGGTGGGGTTGTATAAAATGAATTTTACATCTGAAATCTATGAACTAATCATGTTTTGGTACTTGCTGTCTAGCAGATACCAGTGAGAATTGAGTGTGGATAATGCAATTTAGTGAGACAGTTAGAATCATATAGGCCTTTCAGCGTGATTTCTTTTTGTGGAAAAAATGTGCTGGACTGGGCGGCGGTCATATTTTGTACCGCTCTGCGGTACATCTAGTTAATGATAGTATTAGGAAGTGGTTTATAAAATATGTATCCTCACCCTAACTAATCATTAGTGCATGTGTATGTAACAACTGTTAAGTAATGGAAATATTACTTAATCAAAAACATATTACTGCATCATTTATTAAGTATTAACAATAATGTATAAACATATTTAAGATATAGGCTTATTTAATATGAACAAACCATTTATAACTGTGTGAACAAATGCTTTGATGAATTAGAAATTACTAATGATGAACAAACCATTAACTAATAAGTAACAAAGGCTTAATAAATGATGAATTGTGTGTAGTTATTATAAAGTGTTACCTTTTCTTGTTCATACAGGTGACATGTGAAGCCCTCCAGTGCTTTGCAAAGGTCTAAAGATGGGGTGAAGCTAGCTCCTAGGTCTTGGAACAGACGCAAGTACTCTGGTTTTGAGCATAATTTTTTGTAGGCTTTTGCTTTCCCAACTTTATACAGAGCACTCACAGTATCACATCCAGAAAAGGCATGCAGACCAACAAGGGCATGACATTTGTCCTCACCAAGATGGCTGTGTAGTTTGCTTATATCTGTAATGTGTGTTTCTCTTCCCTTGGCTGTATGAAAGTACAGATGACTTTTAGGAAGGAAAATTAGTTTTTGATTCGAGACATGTCAAGTCATCACAAGTCAAAGAGGCAAAGTCCGAGTCAAGTCTTGAGTGAATAGTATTCAAGTCCAAGTCGAGTCGCAAGTCATGCCGAATTTTATCAAGTCAAGTCTGAAGTCATTAAAATCATGACTCGAGTCTGACTCGAGTCCAAGTCATGTGACTCGAGTCCACATGTCTGGCCTGGGCTATTCATATGTGACATCACACTCTGTCTGCCACTCGTTGCTTGTCGCTGGTTATGCTTTGCATGTGTGGCATTCTGAGACGGCATTCTGAGACGTAAACCGGGACCATTATCGCTCGTTTCAATTTAAGACCTTGCCGTTGGAAATGTCGTTTGCTTATTCAAAGTTTAAAGACAGTCCAAAGTAGCCTGGGCTATTCGAAGTGTCCGTTTATTGCACATCATTTTTTACGTCATTTTGAAGAGCCACTGCATACCTGTGTGTCAAAATCCGCGGAGTTCACTTTATTGTTGAGGTCAGACATGTTAAGTTTTTACCCGTGTAAGCTACACTGAGAAAGCTCTGCTTCTATCCTCACTGGTAGCTTACAGTACAGTGGTGTGTGGGAGGGGGAGTGGCTAGCGGCGAAAGCCAATGTGCTTTTTGTGCTACCAATTTATTTAACGATATCTTTTGCATTTCTTATTCAAACAACGTCAAAGTTGGCACTGCACTTACTCATGCCCATAGCAAGACACCTGCTCAGCGAGATATGCGTGCCACAGACACACAGATAGACAGACACACAGACGCTTCTTGCTTTATAGATAGATATTAAAACCTGTCCACCAAGGAAGAACTTTACCCTGGGCCTCTTTCATTAAGAAGTATGCTGCATCAGTTCTCCGAGCAATTGTTTGGGCACCCCTGTTTTGGTCCTGCTGAAAATCAATCTCCAACCCTGAACTATGAGGACCAGACCGCTTTCCTCTTCTGTAATATAGTAAGTTAAGTGGTGGAGGATTGACTGACCGCTCTCTTGTTCTTTGTCTCGATGTGTTTGGTACAGGTGCTGCATCATTACCCGTGGCTCACTGAATTGCGATACCATTGGTGTTGTGCGTTGTCCCTTTACCAGACAGGGTCTCTTCTCCAAAATCATTGTTGTCCCAGACCAAAGTCACAGGCACTTCAGCACAGATGGATTCTGAGATGTAAGTTTCTCCTTTCTCCATTTGCAGATTAGCCAGGGCAGTATCATGCTCAAGGACCAGGGAATTGGATGAACAGTGGCCAAGACCATTCAATATTCCAATGAGTTGTGCTGAGCCAGACATATGTCTAACTGCCATGGCAAGTGCACATTGCTTCGGCATGAGCCATCGTGCTTTTGTTGATAGATAATATTTTCCTGCTATCCTCAAAACTGACCCTAACATGCTCGTTTGCTGGTTCTGATGTAATTCCAGATGCCCATGCAATGAAATTGAACAGCTGGTGAGGCACTACCTCAAAGGCCCTCTCCAGGGTGAGGTCACTTGCAGTGGGAGGCTATGGAAGTTTTTCAGACGATTTGGCAGCGTTTTGGAGGATCTCTTTGAGGGTAAGTGCAGCATGATATAAAAGGCGATAATCAGGCCCCAGCTGGGGCGCAACTGGCTGGGGCACCTGCACCCTACGCCGGCGACCCGGGTTCGATTCCCGCCCCGCGGTCTTTTCCGGATCCCACCCCTGCTCTCTCTCCCATTCGCTTCCTGTCACTCTCCACTGTCACTATCATTAAAGGCATAAAAAAAGGCCAAAAAACGGCGATGATCTCTGTGGTGGCATTGTCAGGCTCCTCTCTCTCCATCTCTAGGCTCATATCTCCATCACTATCCTCAGATGAGGACGAAGAGGACATGACGACATCCTGAAGAATATCCTCAGGAGACATATTGTCTACATAAACAAGGTATGTGGAATTTTAGAAAAGGATGGCACTTTTGAAGCCTCTGTTTCAACAGGTGATCCTTATACGCTCCTATGTCTACTCCCTCTGTTTCTTTCACAGTATCTTTGAAAAGGGTATTGAGCCTTGCCAAGCGAAACACCTCTCGCCTTTTTATAAGCCTCTCCTCAATGACTGTCTCACAAAATGTTTTGTAGCCAATTTCATAGAGCCTGCTCTCTGTATTCTTTGTTTTTAAGTACAGGTACCTAGTGTAATCCCTGAAACAAGTGAAGTGGTAACGTGCTTCGCTGGCAACCAAGTCCCTGTATCACCAAATATTTGTGATAGTGATATTTGGTGATATAAAGGAGGTGAGCCTCATCTTTTCTGCCTTCAGTGGCAAGAACCAGTTTCCCAGCATGCAGTGTTTCACACAACGAAAGTTTCTCCTTTAACCTTTTCTTGCTGTGTTTTTCCTGCTTGTATTTGTTACTTCTGCAGATAATGCACTGCACAGGTAGTAGGTGTGGTGCTCGTTGTGATGTAGAAATACCACTGGTGTGTGACCTCAGAACCCGAGTTTTTGATGGACCTTCCTCACCATCCTCTAGCTCTGCCTCTACCTCTAGCCCTACACATTAAACAGAAAACAACAGATTTAGGGTGTGTAGCCTACTCTCAACAATAGTGCATTAATTGACAGATACTAGCTGTTGGATCAAATTGTGAGGGCAGTGCTTATGGGAAACTAAAATAGTGTTCCTCTTCATCTTAACATAATCCACTGCAGAATAAGCGTGCATCCCTGTCATATTAACACAAAGGCTGCAGGCAGGTGCGAATGTAGGTACTGTATTTGTAGTCCTCCCTATCATTCAAATCGAACACAAACTGATTCCTTAAAATGTCCCCTAATAGACTTGCCACTAATTGTCATTTATTTTATCATTTACAGGGCAAGTTGAATTCAACATTGAAGTTAACACTACATTCATTTTAATGTTTCATCTTTTGATACCAACCTTTTGTTACACTTTCTTGTAATAAAGCTTCCTTCTCTCTCCTCTTTTGTGCTCTTTGTATCTTAGTTTTATTTGTGACATGGCAGTAGCAGTCTCTGTGGTAGCCACTGTTGTCTGGTATAGCAGTTGATTCCTGGCTGTTCAAATTAAACCTCTGCACTGCCTCTTCTGCAACAACACTCTCTCTACAGGCAAGGTCTTTCCAAAGAAACACTGACTGAATGAATTTGTCCCAACTTATAGATGTAAATGGGCTTATTGGTCCATCAACTTCCACTACATGCATGCAGTAGTTCATGGCTGTAGGTGATGCAGGTACCATGTGCCCGAAGAGGCTATTTCCTGGCTTTTTCATGACGTGATAGATGTATACAACTCGCATGAAATTCCAAGATGTATGAAAAACTTTTATTAGTGTTTGCAAAGAAACAGAACAACCATCATACATTATGCTGTAAACATTACTTCTACACCCATACTCGTTTAAGTTGCATACTCGTTTAATATTTCTATCAAGTAAAGAGTAAAGAGTTCAAAAGCCTAAAAATTACCCAAATAAAAAAGCCAAATATTCCACATTTCACGTTGGACACAGGTGTTTGTTTACAGTTTTGGGCGGGTCAAGCCACACTGGCGTAATTCCAAGAACGCGATTGGATGACAAGGAACAAACATCATGCATTTAGGACCCAAAATATAGCGGTCTTCTCTATTTGCCTGGAAAATAACGTGGAATAAAGTTGTCGATAAAAAAATTATGTTCATTAGCTGTAAGTGGCAACAATTTTTATCTAACATGAATATACACATAGAATGTATCTATAAAATCTTGGCGCCTCCATCGTGAGAAAAAGTTCAAATGCACA
>NW_027468630.1:16110355-16115355 GCF_046254945.1 Alosa pseudoharengus | reverse complement strand
TGAAAGGGAACACATGGATAAACTGGTTTCTTTTTTCTAGCCGGATACCACAGCGGACGAGAACAGAGAGGAACTCCAGGGAATGATAAATGAGTGTACGTGCATGTGTGTGTGTGTGTGTGTGTGGGTATCATATCATATCAGGATATGTAAGTGTGTGTGTGTGTGTGTGTGTGTGTGTGCGCGCGTGTGTGCGTGCACGTGTGAGTGGTGTGCATACATAAATATATGTGATCAGTTAGAGACAGCCAATCAGAATGCAGCATTGCTTCCTCAGGAGCAGCAGCCACTTTCTCACACACACCCAACGGCTTCTTCCCCATTCTGCAAAACAAGCTCTCTCTCTCTGTGTGTGTGTTCACTGTGACAATGTGAAAATTGAATTAGAAGTTCTCTCAGCAAGATTATCCATAAGATCATTATAGCACCAGGGGATAAAAATATGGCACGCATACACCCACACCCACCCACACACCCACACACACATAAACACAAACACATACACACACACACACACACACACACACACATACAGTATGTTTATGTGTAGACACAGACATACAGCTCTAGAAAAAATTTAATTCTGATGTTAATTTGCAGTGGTGTCTTAATTTTGAATATGACCATCAACCATACCTGTCAACCCTGGCAACCCAAAACAGGGAAGCGGGTGCCGACTGCGCAGCCTGAGTCTTGCAAGCAAGCGGGCTAGTTGAATAGCAGGCTACTCCAGAATTAGCTGTTGTCAAATTGTTGGGAATTGAATTGATTAACACATCACATAAACTGTTATTGAGTGTTGTTGATACACAATTGGCAACTTGTGTCCTCGGAACCGAATCTGACAGTAAGCAGCTTTGGAGTTTTGGAAGTAGGCTGCAGGCAGGCAGGATACATTCTGGCATGCATAGGCTTTCGGTAAGATAAAAGCAACGACTGAAATGCAGTGTTGAAACACGTGTATGAAACATGTTAAATATGCAAACACTGAGCCCCCCCCCCCAAAAAAAAAAAAATTCTCCCGTTTTTGGAAAGCTAAATGTTGACAGGTATGCCATCAACTCATTCGAATGTCAATTAACAACTAAATCAGGAGACCCAAGGTCTATCTAGGACCAGGGAGCATGGCCAGAGCACACAAAGCTTTTAGTGAATTTTATTCAAACAGCAACTGTAGGATGACATCAGAAAAATGTGCAGTGATCTCTTCATTTTTTCCAGAGCTGTATTCTAACGAATTTCAAATGTGATCCAAATAACGATGCATATCTCTGTGTGTGTCTCTTTAAATATATTTTTGTCTGTCTGCACACACACACACACACACACACACACACACACACACACACAAAACTCTCTTAAGATATCTTGTTTATCTTTCGGTCTGAGTTCCTTCGTGTCCTTGTCATCTGTGTGTGTCTGTGTGAGCAGGGGCGCCTTAATACCACCCCAGGCCCCTGGGCTATACTGTATGTTTTTTAAGGCCCCCCCAACCGCAAATATTAATTATGAGTAAATGATACCCGGCCCGCGATCTGACCCGACACGTAGCGTGCGCTTTTGGTTAATAACATGCAGTGTAGCCTATCATTATTCAGCCTATGTAAAACCTTTAGATAAACAGGAAAAGAAAGCTCTCGAATCACGTCAGCCTAACCATGACATCGCTTATCAAAAAGGCTAGCCTACTGCACGAAAACAAGCGTTGGACTTTTACAACACTGGCTGTAGGCCAAGTTAAAAGATGGGTACACATATGGACGTTTAAAAGCTTTTCAAAAGTGCATGTGTTTGTCGTGTTGGGGGGTTCCCCAGGAGTTTTTTTTAAATTCTGTCTACTTAACACACCAATTTAACGCAGTTTAGGGGGGACAGAAATACTTTTAGCCTACAGAACAAGCTGGCTCATGTGACGTGAACGTGGCTACCTTATGCATTATCACTACTAGGGATGTAACGGTATGAAAATTTAACCTCACGGTTATAGTGACCAAAATGATCACGGTTTTCGGTATTATCACGGTATTTTTAAACGTGTGTTCAATATGTTCAGAAAGCACTGATAGGCCTACACAAGCTGAAATAGTTTCAAAAAGTGTCCCGTTCATGTTTAATTGGCTATGTGCTTATAGCTTAACTTGCCCTAACATTACTTGGAAGTTGCTATTACTGTTATTTGGATCCAATGAGTGAGACCAGGCTTGGAATTTCACCATTCTGGGGGCTAGGCCACTTGGCCTTCAGTTGGGCATATTTGGTGGAGGGCACAAAGGACACATGTTAGGGCACCAAGGCCAAAGTTAACTAATGATCAAAGTTGTATAGCCTATTCACTGCAGTAGACCTGCATCACTGTATGAAACATTACAAAAACATGAAACATGACATATAACTGCAAATCATCTGATCATCTAATATTTACAGATATCTACTGTAGGTATATTTAACATTTATTTTATATTTGGCCTGTTATGAAATCATGTATTGAACAATTTAAGCACAGTTCAGCTTTAAGAAACTCAAATAGCCTAGATGCATGCTTAGCATTTTGTGATCTACTTTCACAAACTCTTAGTCAGCTGTCCTCTGATTTACCGATATCTAGGCGATATTTGTAACATTTATTTTGTATTTGGCCTGTTATGAAATCATGTGGAACAATTTAAACACATTGTAAAACCTAAAGCCCAAATTTGGAGACATCCATGCATGTCGAAATTTACTGCAATTTCAAAACTGGATTACTCTGGAACGGCTAACTGTACAGGGGACTGCTTTACATCTTTGTGTTCGGTAAGGTCTGCTGTTTATTCTGATATATGGTTTGTCATGTATTAAACGAAAGGTTCGTGAAGTATTGCACCGAGAGGAATGGGTAGGGAGATGGACGCAAAACCTTCAGTAGAATTTATGATTAAATTGAATTATATTATTTACTTTTCTCGCGAACCGTTCACCACAGCAATTCGCGGCTAACATCGTTTAAAAGCTGAGGAAAAGCTCTTTCATGTGATACGTGTGATGTCTGTGATGAGTAGGCTACTTCACGAGTAGTTCAACTGATAAGAATGGGTGAACGCACTTTCTTTCTTGCGCTGTCACTTTCTCCACTGCGTAAAAGACTAAATTAATTTGCGCTGTGAACATTTTGACAGGCCATAGGCTAAATAAAAATCGCTATTAGTAGGACGCAAAGCAGAATATTGAAAGAAGGGCACCAAGACCACCGTGGCCTGTAAACCTCTGATTTTCAAAGGGACATCACGGCCAACGCAAGGGGCAACGACGTGGCCGCCGTGAAATTCCTACCCTGAGTGAGACCAAATTAAGTGTTCGAAATAAAACTTTAGGCTACTGTGTTCTTCTGATAACGTGAGTGGAATGGATTTAATCTGGACGCGAACATAAAAAGACGCAGAGTGGCTACAGTGCAAGTTTTGTGGTGAAAATGTTCCGCCTTTTAAAATCAGTTGTAGCCTAATCCAAATAGCAGTTAAAACCATCAATTAGACAACAGAATCAGTAGGGTACCAATTTTGCTTCATTGTACCAGGCCTACTGTATGTCAAAAGCAGGCTCGGGAAGGATTAAACAAACGGTTTCAACACCGTGGTAATCAACCGTGATAATTATGATATTTCAAAAGAAAACGGTAATTGTTATCGTCAACATTTTTATCACGGTTTATCATTATACCGGTAATCGTTACATCCCTAATCACTACACTACATCGAGACATATCTCACGTTAACAATGGAGAACACATAACATAGACTTATATGTGTGAATGGGTTAGCACAAACTTAGCTGTTGGTGAACGGAGATGCAGAGCACTAAGTAATTTCTTTGCGCCACAGCCTATGTTCTGCGTTCACTCCAATGAGACAAGTGAAATACGTTTTTAAAGCAGTTTCATTTCCAGGCTATTTGCTACGATATTTACCTGCTATGCCTTCTGTTTTCATGGACAGTTACAGGAATCCACGTCATTCGTTTATCGTTGCTTCAATCCTACCCACGTTATCTCCAGAGTTTGTATAAGTTTGTCAGTCAGTTTCAGCCTCTCCTCTAGCTACACCCGTTGGGATTTATTACGTTTTGTTACATTTTGTTACACTTTAGAATTGGAGAAGACAAAGGGGGCTCTGCATGGATGTAATTGTAGAGCAGTACGATGTGCTCAATTATTTAGGCTAGCTCCAGAGTAGGCTAATGACGCCGCGAATACGGACACGCCGTTTATTATTATTGATTATCATTATTATTATTAGGAGGCCCCTCATTCGTCGAGGCCCCTGGGCTGAAGCCCAGGTAAGCCCCTGCATTAAGGCGCCAGTGTGTGAGTGTGAGTGTGAGTGTGTGTGTGTGTATGAGAGTGAGAGAGAGAGAGAGAGAGAGAGAGAGAGAATGTCTTTGTATAATATGTGTAGGCTACAACATCATCAAAATTAATGGAAAATAAAAACTGAAAGTGTTTATGCACATGGTTGCATTCATTTAGGTATTGTGTGTGTGTGTGTGTGTGTGTGTCTGTCTGTGTGTCAAAATGTATGTACTGTGTGTACTTATGTATGTAAGTGTGTGTAAATGTGTGTGTAATTGAAGGGGGTGGGGCTTAGAGGGAAAAATAGACAGACCCGTATATCATCGCTTCATTTCATGGAGAAAGTCTGAAGTCAGAAACAGAAGGTTTTCTGTCATAACAAATCACCTTTGACATGAATTATGTTTAGCATACTTATATTTAAAATACTTAAAATGTTAGCTCAGCTGAAAACTAGTAATATTAGGCAGCATTAGTATTAAACTTCAGGGTGCAATGTGTGATGTCTGATGTGTATATGTCAGCTTGCTGTGAAACTAGAGTTAGCTGACGCCTGGGTGGTTACGCTGAATCTCAAAGAGCGCTTCCATCTGTGGCTAGTCAGGAACGGACTTGAAGCTTTATTTACATAACTGCGGTCCGCCTGTAACATGATGTCAGATAATTAACCCAGCGG
>NW_027468630.1:16085355-16105355 GCF_046254945.1 Alosa pseudoharengus | reverse complement strand
AAGAAAAAGGAAGAAAGACAGACAGAGAGAGGGACAGTAAGACTGAGCGACTTTATGTGTGTATGTGTCAGACAGAAAGGGAGACAGAGACTATGTGTGAATAAAGAAAAGACAGTAAAAAGAAAGAAAAGAGAGAAAGAGAGAAAGAAAAGAGTGTTATGGTAGTATTACAGGGCAGTGCATCAGCGTGTGTCCAGGTCTGGTGAGGGGAGATAAACTCAGAGGAGGAAGGTCCCATGGTAAGAGAATGTAGGGGGCACTGAGTCCCTGGTGTCCTCCCCAATGGAGGAGTACCTCAGGGGAGGATCATCTCCCAAAGCCTGGCACATTCCTAATCCCAGGAGTCACACACACACACACACACACACACACACACACTAACCACACACACACAGACAAACAAATCAGAACATATGCCCTCCCAAAAATCACACTACACTACTGCCCATCGCTTGCCAACAAACCACACGCTCCCTCCCTCCACACAGCTGGGCTGCTTAGAACTGGAGGTTGGCCAGCACACACACACACACGCAGACACACACACACACACACACACACACACACACACACACACACACACACACACACACATATATATACCGTCTATATATGCACACCCATACGCAAAGACAAAAAGTACACCCACACACTTGCCCTGGTAGACGATGCCCACTGGGTCCATTCCCAGCAGCAGGCCAGGGAGTTCCACCCTCCTCAGCGAGGGGGACATGCATCCCAAAACACTCGGCATCGACACTGACCTCGGTAACGGCCACCATCACAACAACAACAACAACAGTAGCAACAACACAATCAGCAGTCACAACGGGGGAGTTCTGCTTTGCGGCGCTTTGCACTTTCATGCCTGCCAGAAGTATTTGGATTTGCATAAAGGTCAAGGTTTATTTTTGGCTGCTGTGAACTGTTAACCTCTGTATAGGACCCGGAGACCAGCGGGCCAGATTAAAATCATTCCTCTCGGCCTGACGCCGTCCCTGACGCAGACACACACAGGTAACCTTTTGGCCCAGTGGTTCCTGTGTCGATCTCAGTCAGTTGACATCTGGAGCCCATAAATGGACCTCTACAGATCTACATATAACAATGACTGTCAGATAGCTGGACTCCAGCAGATTGTCGAGATTCTTTTTGGGAAACTGGAGGTCCCTAGCCTGGCGGGCCATCCTATATCATTGAAATGTATAGTCTGGAATCGAATCATTCACCTGCTTAATCCAAGGGGCGGGCAGAGAATTGTCTTTCAAACTGCCTAGGCATGCAACATGCCAGCGCTACGACCATATCCGTATCCGGTCGGCAAAACGGCAAATACATCCTTCTTCGAAAGGAATGACTTAAGTGCATTGTGTTGCTCTACTTTCAAAGAAAAGCACAAGTCCAACTCCTCCAAAGTTGACGCCAACGCCGATTCAAACAACCGCTCTTCGTTCGCCATAGCCACCTTCCTTGTTGTTCACCGTCGCAGGATGTTGTTATCCTGTTAAGCCCGCCTTAAGACTCTCTAACGAAATAGAGCGCTGTGATTGGAGAACATCCACGGTGTTAAGCCAATAGAAATTCCTATGGTTCGATACGAGACGTACAGGCTGAGCAAATGAATTTGCTGCCGCTAGGGTGCGTCTAGATTTCTAGGCTAGGAGGTCCCTGTTCTCCCATAAAAACACAAGGGATCTCTCAGGGACCACGAGTGAAAGAAAACAAAAAACAAACCCCAGCAAAGTGACAGGCACATAGTGACAGTTATCCTCTAAGACAAAGTCAGACTGCATAAGTGATCAACTTCAGCCAGCGTGAGCACTCGTGATTACTTCCTGTGAGTGATGCTTTGGAGTCCCGAAAGCCTTGGCTCATTTGGTGTGCGTTGAATTCCTCGGGGGAGAAACACGTTGGAGATCAAACATACACACACACAAACACACACACACACACACTACACTACACAGCCAAGCTGCAGTGAAGCCAATGAGCAGGTGGCAAGTGTTGATAGCGTGGAGAGATGCAACATCCTGCACTCGCAGCTCTGAATGTGTGTGTGTGTGTGTGTGTGTGTGTGTGTGTGAAAGAGGGGGGGGGGGTGGTGGGATGAAAACAATGAGAATGCCAGTGGCCAACTAGACACACACACAAACACACAAACAAAGACAAAGACACAAGCACACACACAAACACTGCAAATGGACTTCAGCCAGAAAGACTGTCTAAGTGTTTTTATCAATGGAGGCTTCAAACAGCTTTGTTTAAGACTGCTTTAAAGCAGGGGCTTGGGAGGCTGTTTGGATCCATTCCATGTGCCCCCCGACACACACACACACACACACACACACACACACACACACACACACCTTTCACCCCTTCCCAGTTGCAAATGGTTTTCATCAGTGTAGCATGTGGTGTATACTACTACAACGTCTTGTCTCAAACACTGTTCATTCATCCTTTTTGTCATTGTGTGTGTGTGTGTGTGGGTGTGTGTGTGTGTGTGTGTGTGTGTGTTTGTTAGCATGGTAAAACACACTGTGATAAAGTGGCTAATGGCCACACTGTAAATCTCAGGGTGAAGAATGACTGTGTGACCCCCTCCCAGGTCATTTCCTGGGATTCTTGTGAGTGCGTGTGTGTGTGTGTGTGTCTGTGTGTGTGTGAGAGAGAGATAGAGAGAGGAGAAATAGAGAGAGAGGGGGAGAGATGGAGAGGTAGGTTATATATGTACAGTACGTTGGCGATATTCGACAGCCTGTTTATTGTTCACATATGAGCACTTTGTTAACTAGGACTGGTTGCTAAGACAAGATCTAGCCAGGACAGCAGGGAAAACTGATCTATCTCAGCTGCCCTGCTCTGAAGCATAGATATACTGTATCATTTGTGTATCATTTCAATTGAGGTTTGAATTGAGGTGTCATCATTTCTGTATCATTTCAATTGAGCATTTTTAATACCTTTATAACAGATATGTTACAGGTGGAAATTAAGTATATGTGTGTGTGTGTGTGTGTGTGTGTGTGTGTGTGTGTGTGTGTGTGTGTGTGTGTGTGTGTGTGTGTGTGTGTGTGCCTAAGAATGCTCTGGTGACAGAGGATCCAATAGGTGGCTGATCTAGTTTCTGAGCTGGCTGAGGGTAAGCAGATATCCAGACACTGAAAGGTGATCCCTGGAGGAGACAGTTTCCTGTGGTCACTTCCTGCCCACTCCGAGCACAGAGGGTGTCTCTTTCCAGGAACTACACTCGCAGTCAGTCACGTCTCCCCACACGAACCTTTAATAGTTCCACCTACTCATGGAGAGGAACTCTTTTGTTGGTTTTCCAGCTACCCAGATATTGTGAGCTCCAAAGCAGCACACTCAACTCTGAAAACCAAAATATACACAAGGACCCTTTTGTACACTCTATTATTATTTATACAGCAACATTAAGAATGGACACTGTCTCAAAGCACTTCACTAAAAATCCCAGAGCAGGCAAGAAGCATCCCTAAAGAACCTTTTAAACCAACACAAGTCCCTTTGTAAAATTCTTTTAGGGACTGTTCGTTATTTATTGAAGGGGCCACCGGAGGAAAATAGGGGAGGGTCCTCTTTGTTGAGAGGAGGGTCACCCAACTTTTTTTTGTCTAGAAGGGGGGGTCACCCATCTTTTGCATTCATGAAAACAGCAACAAATCAAAGCGGCTTGTTTGATTGTTGATTTCTGTCACCATATATTGTGACGTTCTCTTTCGTTCCATAGCTGTCAACATTGAAAATTGAAAATAAGGGAGATTTCCCGAGTTTCTCACCCAAAATACGAAAAATTTCAACATTCGTCCCCATTAACGTTGGAAGGGTTGGAGCAACAAAGTAGCCTACTTTATTCACGCCTAACAGCCTATATTAATTTGGTCAACTTTATCCAGCCCTAAAAAAAGCTAAATTTACCTTTGGTTTACTTGTAGTTTACCGTGTAGCCTAACTTTAAACAGTGTGCATGCTTAAATAGTAAAGCATACTTGTGCTTCATTCATCCACACGTCCAACGTTTTGACAAGCATTTCTACCAATTGACCTTGTTCCTGCCCATCTCTAGCTTTGCTGTCTCCCTCCTTTCTGTTTTTGTTGTTTGCAAAAAATATATAGTATTTATTGGTAACCAGCAACAAGTGCAATTTGTTAATCGCTGTCATCTCTCCTGCGCAAACAAAAATGTGTTACGTTCCAAGTAGCAGTGCGTAATTCTGCTTCATAAAGTTGAACAAATACATTTGGTTATTTCATATACAGTTTTTTTCAACTGCTTACACACTAAATCTTTTCTTGTCACACAATTTTCTAAACATGTCCTCCAAACATCATAACCCGACACCAAATCTGCAAAACCATACACTAATTCTCAGTGTTTGACTCAGTTTTCAATTGACTAAAACACATTTTGCAAAACACCACACACAATTTTCTACCTAACACACAAAAATCTAACAGGAAGTAACTTGATTTCGTTCTTCAAACACAACCCATCAAAATGCCACACTAAATCACCAGTGCTTCACTCTTTCTCTTCACATGTGCAAACACTCTTTACTTTACTGAACACCATCCAATCATTGCCTTAGTATAGGTCTATGAATAGATATACTCTCTATATAGGTATAGACCCTTTCAATCTGCTCCTAGAGGATTTCCGGTTGAAATATTCAGAACCAATGCAGATACTTTGAAAATAGAGAAAATACAGTAATCGGACTTTAGCTTACAGTAATGTTCTACAAAAAGTTGACTTTATGTAAAATTTGTCTTTTTACTCTATTTTTGTTTGTCCCCATGTTACAGTACCATTAGCTCAATACATTTTTCTGTGCCTCCAGAAATGCCTTAGGAACGCTTACTGTAGAATTGTTTGTTTCTGCAGTTGAAAGGGTCTATAGGCCTATGAATACATACTGTACACGACCCCCCCTCCCAAACACACACACACGCACACTTGTATTTAGAAAAAAACTAAATCAGTGTTTTCAAAACTCCATGTACATCTGGTGGTCACTGTATTCTTCTTTGCTTTTTTTCTTGTTTGCTGTAAAATACTGTATTCACAACAGCAAATTATTTGGGAACAATCACTATTTTTGGTTTCAATATTGCTTGCATTTTTACTGTGTATTTCAACTTCTCTTTGTTGATACCGTAACTTTCACTCTTGTATGGAAATACATATAGAAAGCCTAAGACAGAAGAGCTTTAGGTTTTGAGCAACAGTGTGTACATGGTGTATCCAAAATGTCATATTATCACAAAAGTGTTTGTAATGTGAGGCGAATGTTTGCTTTAAACATGTGTTTTTGACATTTTGAATGTTGTGTGTCATTTTGCTGGAGATTTGGGGCATTTTGCATTTTGTATGAGCAGTTGTGGGTTTTGTGTGTGGAGTTTTGAAAAATAGACACAGTGTTTTGAAAACGTGTGTAAACAATTGTAAAAAACTGTAAATGGCCAGTTTATGGTCTACAGTGTAGAGTTGGTAAGTTATGGTAGGCCAACCTATATACAAACAGGGGAAATTCTTTGTCTACTCGTAGCTGAGCTGAGATATTCTACGGGAAAATATTAAAACGGCAAGACAGCGGGGGGAAAGTTACAGTTTTTTACAATTGTTTACACACGTTTTCAAAACTCTGTGTCTATTTTTCAAAACTCCACACACAAAATCCACAACTGCTCACACAAAATGCAAAATGCCCCAAATCTCCAGCAAAATGACACACAACATTCAAAATGTCAAGAACACATGTTTAAAGCAAACATTCGCCTCACATTGCAAACACTTTTGTCATAATATGACATTTTGGATACATCATGTACACACTGTTGCTCAAAACCTAAAGCTCTTCTGTCTTAGGCTTTCTATATGTATTTCCATACAAGAGTGAAAGTTACGGTATCAACAAAGAGAAGTTGAAATACACAGTAAAAATGCAAGCAATATTGAAACCAAAAATAGTGATTTTTCCCAAATAATTTGCTGTTGTGAATACAGTATTTTACAGCAAACAAGAAAAAAAGCAAAGAAGAATACAGTGGCCACCAGATGTACATGGACCCTGAACACTGATTTAGTTTTTTTCTAAAGACAAGTGTGTGTGTGTGTGTGTTTGTGGGGGGGGGGGGGGGGTCGTGTACAGTATGTATTCATAGGCCTATAGACCCTTTCAACTGCAGAACAAACAATTCTACAGTAAGCGTTCCTAAGACATTTCTGGAGGCACAGAAAAATGTATTGAGCTAATGGTACTGTAACATGGGGACAAACAAAAATAGAGTAAAAAGACAAATTTTACATAAAGTCAACTTTTTGTAGAACATTACTGTAAGCTAAAGTCCGATTACTGTAATTTTCAAAGTATCTGCATTGGTTCTGAATATTTCAACCGGAAATCCTCTAGGAGCAGATTGAAAGGGTCTATACCTATATAGAGAGTATATCTATTCATAGACCTATACTAAGGCAATGATTGGATGGTGTTCAGTAAAGTAAAGAGTGTTTGCACATGTGAAGAGAAAGAGTGAAGCACTGGTGATTTAGTGTGGCATTTTGATGGGTTGTGTTTGAAGAACGAAATCAAGTTACTTCCTGTTAGATTTTTTTGTGTTAGGTAGAAAATTGTGTGTGGTGTTTTGCAAAATGTGTTTTAGTCAATTGAAAACTGAGTCAAACACTGAGTATTAGTGTATGGTTTTGCAGATTTGGTGTGGGGTTATGATGTTTGGAAGACATGTTTAGAAAATTGTGTGACAAGCAAAGATTTAGTGTGTAAGCATTTGAAAAAAACTGTAAAATACGTGATAAACCCAGAAAAGGTTGGCATGTTAGCTATGTTTCGGTCCCTGTGATTATTTGTAAAATTGTGCAAACAGCCTTTTCAAGTCATATGAAGGAGTGGTAGCATGCAAGCTCCCAAATTGACGCTCGTCTGGGAGTTTTGGATAATGTTCAGCTTCAGCAGCTTTACAATGACTGAGGAAGCCAAGAGACGAGTCCATAGCAACCAGTTCATGTGTTGAATTTGTTATTACCCAGTGTGCTTTGTTGAATGTGTTATGTCTGCACACAAGCGTTGGTGTAAGGCATTATGTTAGCGTTCAATTATGCATTGAATTGTGATGCAGTGAGTTGCTCGATTGTGCTGAGAGCATTGTGTTATGCCTGACTGATGAATGTTTGATACTTGGGTCTGTCAGCGTGAAGTTCAGATTTGATAAGTAAACGATACATGAGTTAACGATATCACCGGTGTCTGTGTGATCAATTACCAAACATAACATTTGGCGACGAAGACGGCTGATATCGCTCTCCTACCACCTACCCCCTTCCTGGCACTACCTGGTGATCCCCTGGACTCGCTGGTTAAACGCCTTTGAAACCTTTCTGCTGGCAGTGGGGCTCACCGATGTGAGTGCAGCCCGCAAAAAGGCGCTGCTGCTGCATTGCCTGGGAGCCGAGGGTCAGCGTGTGCTTGGGACACTTGAATCGGGTGCCGTAACCACTTATGACACAGCTGTAGAACTACTGACCGGACACTTTGCTGCCCCACAGAGTGCTCTCCTGCGTCGGTTTTTATTCCGCCAACGACATCAACTGCCTGTGAGTCTGTGCAACAGTATGTGGCTAACTTACGGGGGCTGGCAAGCACATGCAAGTTCGGTGCGCTGCAGGACGAGATGATCCGCGACCAGTTAATTGAACACACTAACAATGCAAAAGTACGAGAGACTCTTTTACTCGAACCTGATGATCTATTACTGTCCAAAGCAGTTACGATTGCATTACAGCTAGAGAGTGCAGCTCAGTATGCATCAGCGCTAACTAAACAGCAAGTAGTAACAGCCAGCCCAGCTCCTTCTCTTTCCCCTGCTCTGACATTGCCGCCTAGCCAGAGCGACATGCTTGAAGCCGACTCTTCAGCAGCAGTCATGCTACTGCGGCGCCAACAACGTCATCGACCACGCCCACACGCGTCACAGCCCTGTGATAATTGTGGATCTCTGTCTCACGTCTCAAGAGCACAGACCTGCCCAGCCCGTGGCCAGACGTGCCGCAACTGTGGTAAGCGGAATCACTTTGCATCAGTCTGCCGCTCTGCTCCGGCTACGTCAGGGGGCCAAGCAGCCACATCAGTGCCCACTATCGTTCATAATGTGAGCTCTGGCTCGGCTTCATTTAAGTCATGCACAATCCGCCTAAATGACGTGTGCATTCCACTGCTTTTGGACACTGGTGCCAGCATGTCTCTCCTGAACATGCATACATACAATGCTTTTTTCGGCTCACTCCCACTATCGGCGCCCTCTACTTCACTCTGTGGTTATGGCAACTCAAAGATTGACCTGATTGGTTCTCTTCGAGTGACTGTTGGCTATGGCAACAAGATTGTGCCCAGTTTTGGCTTCCACGTCGCCCGTCGCGGAGCCAACCTGATGGGCCTGGACCTGTTTTCTGCCCTTGGATTCTCCCTGGTGGACACAAAGGGGGCTGCAATTCTCACTGTCTCCACACCTTGGCAGCAAAAGTGGCCATCTCTGTTTGACGGCTTAGGCTGTCTTACAGCTTTTGCCCACCAACCTCTCCTGAAACCTTCCATTAAACCTGTCATCCAACCTCTCCGCCGCATCCCTCTGGCTCTCCGTGATGGCGTTTCAGCCGAACTCCGACTGCTCTTGGATGCCGGCATCATTGAACCAGTGGATGCGTCACCCTGGGTCTCGAACTTGGTGGTGGCTAAGAAGAAGTCAGGGGCTCTGCGCATCTGTGTCGACCTGCGTGCGGTCAATAAGGCAGTGATCCCTGACAGGTTCCCTCTACCTACCTCAGAAGAGCTCACAGCTCAGTTCCATGGCTCAACAGTGTTCTCCAAACTGGACCTCAGACAGGGCTACCTCCAGGTGCCCCTTCACCCCATCAGCAGAAACCTCACAGCCTTTGTGACTCATGCAGGTGTGTTCCGTTACACGCGTATGCCTTTTGGACTTAGCTCCGCCCCCAGCTGTTTCCAAAAGATCATGGTGTCTGTGTTGGCTGGCATACCGGGCGTGGCCATATACCTGGATGACGTGGTTATTCATGGGCCCACAACTGAGAGCCACGATGAACGCCTCAATAAAGTCTTTGCAGCTCTAACCAAGCACAAATTAACCCTAAACACCGAAAAATGTGTTTTCTCCGCACCGGCCATTGAGTATGTAGGTTTCCGGTTGTCGGCGGATGGTATTACACCTCTTCAGTCAAACGTGGATGCCATCCTGGCCATTCCCGAGCCCATCTCAGCTGCACAAGTCACCTCTTTTTTGGGCATGACCGGCTACTATTTGAAGTTCCTCCCTCACTACTCTACTACCACCGCCCCACTGCGCCAACTGCTGCGTAAGGGTGAGCCGTGGGTGTGGTCACGAGCGTGCTCTGATGCTGTGCATTCCCTCAAGGTGCAACTTACCTCAGCCCTGGTGCTGGCTCACTTCGACATCTCTAGCCC
Source organism: Alosa pseudoharengus (assembly GCF_046254945.1). Taxonomy (NCBI): domain Eukaryota; kingdom Metazoa; phylum Chordata; class Actinopteri; order Clupeiformes; family Clupeidae; genus Alosa; species Alosa pseudoharengus. The sequence continues at coordinate 16,095,837 of NW_027468630.1, read as the reverse complement.
CACCCTGGTTACCTGCGATGCATCGGCCACAGCCATGGGAGCGGTGCTGTCACAGACTCAGCAGGGCGTGGAGAAGTCCGTCGCCTTCGCCTCCCGGGCCCTCAATCCGACAGAGCAGCATTACTCAGTGGGCGAGCGTGAAGCATTAGCCTGCATATGGGCATACGAAAGGTGGCACCTGTACCTTTATGGCCGTTCCTTCACCCTCAGAACGGATCACCAGGCCCTAACTGCACTGCTCTCCACATCTGGGACAGGCCACAGGCCACTGAAGCTGCATCGCTGGTCTGACCGCCTCCGGCAATATAACTTTGACCTGAAGTTCACCCCGGGCAGAGATAATGTTGTAGCTGACCTGCTGTCCCGCTCCGTTCCACCCCACCCTGCCATACACACACACACTGACACTGACTGTGTGGAACACGACATTGTCCAGATGCTACACACACCCCTCCAGACCACTTTACCGCTACAGGAGCTCAAAGAGGCATCTGAGCAGGACCCTGTCCTTTCTCAGCTCCGTGCCTACATCCAGAACGGGTGGCCTCGCATTTTCCAGGGTGAAGCAAGAGCTGTCCTGCCGGAACGACACCTGTGTGGCACGTGGCCTTTGCACAGTGGTTCCCAGCGTTCTGCGCGCACGTGTCTTGACCATGGCTCACAAGGGCCACCTAGGTGTCGTGAAGCTGAAGCAGTGCTGCAGGGACCTGGTATGGTGGCCAGGGATAGACAGGGATATTGAGGCCCTGGTGAAAGACTGTCCTGCCTGCCTCTTGAGTGGTAAGACCGGTCACCAGGCTCCTCCACCTCTACAACCTCTTGCTTGGCCTTCTCAGCCCTGGGACCACCTACAGCTGGACATATGCGGTGAGATACAGGGGGTTCCCCACCATCAACGCTTTCTTGTGGTCGTATATGACCTTCACTCGAAATGGCCTGAGCTCATCACCACTGGCTCGGTGACCTCTCAGGTCATAATCGACTTTCTGGACTCTCTTTTCTCCCGCTGGGGCATCCCAAACACCATAACTACTGACAACGGCCCTCAACTCGTCTCTGCAGAGTTCACGTCTTACCTCAAAAGCAAAGGCATCTGTCATGTCCGTACAGCTTACTATCACCCCCAAGCCAATGGTGATGTTGAACGGTTCCACCAGTCACTGAAGAACAGCCTCAGAGCGCACATGGTCCAGGGATGGACCTTTCCACTGGCCATACGGCACACGCTTCTTCATTACAGAGCCACTCAGCACTCAACAATAGGTGTCTCCCCAGCGTCTCTCATGCTTGGCCGTGAGCTCCGTCTTCCCCTCGACCGCCTCAGCCCCGTCATGCATCAAGGGCCACCCCCTGGGGTCAAGGCCTCTGTTGCCCGTCGGCAGAGGCAGATGAAGCAAAGATTTGACCTGTCAGCACGTGTTAAGGTTCCCGACATCAACTCAGATTGGGTCAGGGTCCGCAGGCCCCACAGAGGCAACAAACTGGCCTCATTTTGGTCCTCCCCTCTCCAAGTCACCCGCCAGTTGGGTGCAGCAACATTCTCACTGAATGATGGCACTCGGTGGCACTCAAGCCGCCTCCGCAGGGTGCCCCCTCCGCCACATACAACGGTGGCGACACCCCAAATCGTGCCTCCAGCTTGGCAGGACGTCCCGACGCCACAGCTGGTGCCTCAGATAGCTCCCACACAGGTCCACGACACGCCTCTTGATCTGCCTTCCGGGACTGGTACCTATTCATCACACACTACCCAGTCTCAGTCTCATGGCTCTCCGCGACCTGTTCGCACTCGTTCTCGCCCTGGGCACTTACAGGACTTTCAATCCAAATTTCATGTTTGAAATCCTGTAGGAGGGGGGGAAATGTTATGTCTGCACACAAGCGTTGGTGTAAGGCATTATGTTAGCGTTCAATTATGCATTGAATTGTGATGCAGTGAGTTGCTCGATTGTGCTGAGAGCATTGTGTTATGCCTGACTGATGAATGTTTGATACTTGGGTCTGTCAGCGGGAAGTTCAGATTTGATAAGTAAACGATGAGTTAACGATATCACCAGTGTCTGTGTGATCAATTACCAAACATAACAGAACGGTCTCAATGTTTTATTGTTTTATTTCATGTGAATACTTACTAGAGGAGTAACTTATTTCAAGTAGGCTAATGCAGTTGCAGGAAGTGTGCATTTAGTTTCCATGCTTATTGTGTTTCCACAACAATGTTAGTGAGTAAATCTACTGAAGTGGCCACCATCTTGGTGAAGTGTTTCCACAACAATGTTAGTGAGTAAATCTACTGAAATGGCCACCATCTTGGTGAAGTGTGTAAGATCAGAAAGCAGAGGTTGATGTATGACCGATAGCTTAAGTCAGTGTATTTTCATAGCGCATAACAGCGTGGGCGGAAGACATCGACAATTGGCCGGGGAGGGTCATGCATTTTTTGAAAATTCTGTTGGAGGGTCATTGAAAAATTTCTTGCAGGCAGGGGAGGGTCATGTAACTTTTGACTGAAGCACTCAAAATCCCTCCGGTGGCCCCTTTTATAAAAAACGAACAGTCCCTTAGTTAACAAAATAAAATAGTCTGAGAACAAATGTGGCATTTATCTGGCCCAAGTTTGGCATACCCTTGCCCTTATCACAATAACTTTATCTGCACAATAACTTTATCTGCAAAGGAACTATTTTATGTGCACTGGAACCTTTGTTTCTGAGAGTGCCGATTCCATCTCCCTGGTTGGTGGATCCAGACATCAATAAGCTTTTCAATCACATCCATCATCCTCTCTTTCAGTGCCGGCCATCACAGCCTCATACGCACGGCGGCGACGCACACTGCTCTACACCCCTTTGGGTTTTTAAAACCTGTCTCCCTGCGAGTGACATGACACTCTCATTGGTGCAGGTGGTGAGGTGAGATAACGGGCCTAACACACACACACACACACACACACACACACACACACAAACACACACACACACACACACACACACACACACACACACACACACAGACACAGACACGCACACAGACATGCACACGCACACACACACCAACACGCACACACACACAGACAGATAGAAGGTTTTTGATGCGCTCTGTGACTCTTCACAATCATTGACTCTGGCTGACTGCTTCCCCTGGGAACCTCTTATCTCTTCCTCTGCCTGTCCAGTCCTCTTTGCTAGCGTCTCCCTACTCATTGTACTACCACTTCACACACACGCACACCCAAACTCACAAACACGCTGTCGCAAGTAAACCAGCATAAAACATATTAGTACAAGAGAGCTTTAAGAACATAAACCCTCAAAAATAAAATAAACAGAAGTGAATCATTATAAACCTTGTAACAGGGATATGACCAGGCAATTGATTTTGTTTTCAGCCCACCAGCTAAAGAAACTGCCTAAGAACTGTAATCAGGGATGGGTAGTCTGAATAGATCTCTTCAGCTCTTCATGAAAACCCTATAGGCCAATGTGCTGTTTGTAATGTGTTGACCAATTCTCAGAGTGTGTAGGATTCACATTGTTTGTGTTTTAAAAAAATCTTCCAAGCACCTGACAGGCATGGTGTGTGTGTATGTGTGTATGTGTGTATGTGTGTGTGTGTCTGTGTGTGTGTGTGTGTGTGTGTGTGTGTGTGTTTCTGTGTATCTACTGTATGTCAGGAGTGTGTGTGTGTGTCTGAGTCTGTGTATCTGCATGTGTGTATGTGTGCGTGTGCGCCCATGTCTGTGTATTTGTGTGTATGGGTGACTGCTTGGCATAGTTACAAATGTGCCAGCTCCTTTCAAACACTGTTATCTCGTGAGGAAATAAAGAAACATGTGTGACCTTCTTCCCTGTGGTCATGTCTGTCACAAAGACAAATGGCTGCCCGCGCTCATCAGCAAAAAGCTCAATGGCGCCTAAGTTGACTTTACAGCAGATGACACGATGCTTGACGTCAGTCCCCCTACCGACACCACCCCGATGGAGTTCTGACAGTGACAAACACTCATTGTACCACTACTTCACACACACAAACACACACACACACACACACACACACACACACACACTCTCTATCTCTCTCACCACCACCCTCCCTTCCCCACACACACACACACACACACACACACACACACACACACACACACAGACTCTCTCTCACCACCACCCTCCCTTCCTCACACACACACACACACACACACACACACACACACACACTCTCTCTCTCTCTCTCTCTCTCTCTCTCTCTCTCTCTCTCTCTCTGTCTCTCTCTCTGTCTCTCTTTCTGTCTGTCCCTCCATCTCTTTGTTTCAGACACACATTTACTCCTTACCTCTCATTGATGTCGACTCCCTCCATCACGAGCAGTGTATCTGAGGCGCTGGCGTTCATGTGCCCTTCATTTCACTGGCTCCCTGTAGAAAGAGCACACACACACACACACACACACACACACACACAGAGGTCAGACAACGGCATCATGGTGGGGGAAAGGTTGCGACCTCCACCCTCAGGCGCACCACCATTCGAACGAAATTCAATTCAATCAGCCACACGCCACGGGCCTCCATATTGAGCGCTCTTAATTGCACTCTGAACCTGGGCAGCACTACACGCCCCACACGTACAGCTGCCCTGAAACGAAGCGCAATAAAACAAAATGAAACCAGACGAAACCAAGCAGAGATGTGCAGTGGTGACCACTGAGAGGCCATCCAGCGCACACTATGTAGTGCTGGAGATGCAGGTGTGAGATTGCAAGGAAAGTCAATATGACTGCATGGCAGGAAAGCCATAAAACTCAAAAGAAGCACAATCTTACACAATGCATAAGGGGCGAGGCCAAATAAGGATATGTTCAAAAGCTATTTCCCAGAAAGCCTCAGTCCGTAATCTGTATCATTCCAACCAGGCTCGAGGCTGGGGACACCAGACTATCACACCGGGGCGGAGGAAGAGTACAGAGAATCCAGCTGGCCTCCCCTAGAAACTGGCCTCCTCCAAAGCCACTTCGGCTACAGATATTTTGACGTTACGTAAGCGCTGAATGACCTTTAACTGTCGTAAACGACACAGGAGCCAATAAAAGAGAGGTAGGGACACCTCAGGTAAAATATCTGGCATATCTACCCTCTATCACGCAGGCCAAAGTCCAGAGGATTAAACTCCTCTCGAGAAATGATTCAGTGTTTTTTTCCACATTTTCCGCACAGTCCAGTGCAATACGAAATATCAGCCATTCATGCGGCAGTAAAGGAAACAGTTTCAATCTCTAAACACAGGTGGGCTTAACCCAAATTTTAATAAATATTAAATTAAACATTATTAAACAAGTCATATTCACTTAGTACCTGGACTTGGCAAATATCTGTCTGTGTTTGTGTAATTCCTTAGATAACATTCCTGACTCATAAAAAGAGATAAAAGAACATTCTCATCTATGACACAGCAACTACCACCACAGATTCAGCATGAAGTCACTCACAACATGTTGCTGCTATGAATCATGGTGGCAAAAAGATGGAAAACAAACCTTTGTTGAGATTAGCACTGCTGGAATAGCCTGAATATCGATTAGCGAAGACTACCTAGCCCTATTGTGTTGCTGAAATACAATTCACAGTCAGCATTGCATGTGCACAACAGCAGCACCATTTTGTAAGCAGGAAAGCAGGGACCCAATTCATACTGATTCAATATTATTTATTTATTTATTTATCTATTTATTCATTCAGCACCATCAACAATGCACACTGTGTCTAGGAATTAAAGCAACAATGAAAAAACAAGACAAAAGAAAAGGGTGACACAAAACAGTAAACAGGGCATCAGCCAGAACAGGTTAACAGGGCCTGCCTAAGGCTGTCTCAAGAAACATGGGGGAGAGGTGCACTCATAATGGTCAAACAGCTGATTGCGGAACGCTGGACACTTTTCGAGCATTTTCAAACTTGTGGTAATGGTTGAGAAAAGCTGTTGAGAAAGCTGAAGCAGCAGCAGTGGAAAACACACTTTACAGAGGTACAAGCAAGTTACTGTATAACATAAACTGCTCATGTTTTGACACAGTATGGCCATGTCACTGTCGAATTGAGGACACCAATAAAGTTATATTTAAATGTTGCAATCGTCATTTACGTGAAGTGCACGGAGTTAGTGTTTGATATGAGACAACACTATTCAGTTAAAATTTGCGCACTCCGCCAGTAAGCACACAGTGCACATAGGGTGCTGCACGAAAGTGTACTCACGAAAGTATGCCAATTGAGACAGAGTCTTAGTCTGTCCTTTCTCTATTTTAGTATTCTATGTCGCTGAAGGGGGGTTGTAGCCAAAGAACATCACACATCATCACATAGGTCCAGATATAGGCTAACGTTATGAGAGGGTTCGGACCTTGCTTAGCAAATTTGTCTGGCTGTGCGTTGCAAATTTGTCTTGGTAAGACGTCTTAAAATAAGACAGGCTGACATTAAATTACGTCAAAATTATCTTATGATAGTCTTTTTCTACTAAAAACAACTCTACGACATCAGAACTACTGGGCCAATACCACTCTTCTGAAGGTTAGAAGCAGCAGGGACAGCGCCTCACATTCAGACAGGACCAGTTTTCCAAACACCACCTCACATTCGGACAAGACCAGTTTTGCGCACACCACCTTACATTCGGACAGGACCAGCTTTCCGAACCCATTTATGGACAAATGTCTGTAAACTTCCAGAAGCAGGCTTCTAGCATGGATGAACATGAAGCCATCTAGACATGATGGAACACACATAGACATACATAGTGCTCATAAGAGTGTGTACACAATCACACCCAGACCACACCACACCACACCACACCACACACACACACACACACACACACACACACACACACACACACACACACACACACACACACACACACACACACACACACACACACACACACAAACACACACACACACACACACACACACAAGCAAACACCCTGTCAAACAAACACACTAACAGAACAAGCACACACACACTGGTGGTTTCCAAGTCTCACTTAAACAATCAACATGCACACATGCTCACACCCACTCTGTTTTCCTGTCAACTTGTCATGGTGCGGACTTTGCACACAGGGTAGGTTGGCTATGAGACTCCTGTGCATGAACACACTCCATGTTGCAGCCCCCTCACTCATCCACACACTACACACACATCTTTCAAGGGACAACACACACCACTAGGTTAAACACACACATCTGTGCATAAACAATGTTTTTACAGACGTGGTAGTTTGTTGGGGCCACGTTAGGAAAAAACGAACAAAGAAATATATAATGGCTACAAAGAAACAAAGGCTATGTAAATAAAATTAAGTGCCACCACTTAACCTGAACCCTAACTGACCTCGAGCCATCCATGTCGTTTCAACAGCTTTGGTTGCTTCATTCTAAAAGGAGACACAGTGCTGCTCTAAGGAAGTGTGTATATGTGGAGCTGGCCTGTCCCACTCCATCCAGCATGGCCCACTGCTGTCCGACAGTGCTAAATAAAACATGACCAGAGAGCCCATGGTTAGAGCCCAGCCTCTGCTCCACTCACAAGCAATCTACTTTCATCGCTGACAAATCACTTTCCAAATCGCCACTGGAGTCTATTTTCACTTCAGAGCATATCTGATGAAGTTGCTTCTCGTGGAACCAGAGATTGGTCCGTCCAAATATGTTTGGAGCGGCGGGGAGATTTGCGTCACGGGACGAGACGCACATCAAATGAAAGCCCTGTGAAATGCCTAAGTCGCTGTCTCAGACACCATATCAGTCAGAGCCAATCAATTGCCCAAATAAATGAATTCAATCACAAAAAAGCATGCAAAACAGAAGATTGGATCTAAAAAAACATCTTTTTAAAATGAAAAAATCAGAGTCTTTGGGAGAAAGTCTGGAAAACAACTTTTAAACAAAGTAAAAAAGTCAACCTCTCTCCCCATCACTGCGAGAGATTGGAGGAGCAGACTCCATTACCCCTGAAAACACCTGATCCTGAAAGGGCCAGGATTAGGATTGAGAGATCTGAGACTCATCTCATCTGAAACTGCTTCTTAGCTTGATCCCCTCCAGTAGCTGTCTCTGTCTGGGAGAGATTTCTAAGTAATATAAACGCGAATGGTTTGCGAATCATAATGTTTTCCACAGAGTGCCCTTGCACGCACAGAGAGAAGGGTATGTACCCTGTTAGTACAGCGAGGAGAAGTTATTATCTTACTCTGGGGTAGACAGTAAATAAGCCTATTTCCCAAAAAGTTGACTTACAGTAAAGGACTACTTTCAAGATCAAAGCCACATTTTAAACAGGATAGATACAGTACACCTGAGGATACCAATATTCTCCATGTATTTTTCATTACAATAAAATTATTTCATTTTACAAATAGATTCCTATTGTCTGTGTCTTTCAGAACTGTATGACAACCACTGCTTACGCCAAAGCAACATTAGATAGATAGATAGATAGATAAAGATAGATAAAGTAGCTGTTACCCCCATCCATGCCGCCAGAACACTGTATTTTTCGTGACATGATATACAGCTAAGGTGGTGATTCAAACTGTGCTACACCTGGGATCACTCAGCCCCTTCCTGCTGTCTAATTTGCCTTATTATGGGTTTTTATTCTCATGAATGTTAATGGAATAGACTAGAACTATACTCTCAGGCTGTAATTTTCCTCTTCCACAAAGAAGCATTGCATCTGCGGTTCTGCGGTATCCTGTGCACAAAGCCCTGAAAACATCTACTGTAGTTTGAAGTCTACACCTCTTCAAACCACCAAACCATCTCTAAAGTGAGCTCTGCCACAGCACTTGTGCAGGCAATCCATGGTCAACAGTGTGTGTACGAGTGGTATAGTGAAGAGCTTGTCTTTTTCAATTCGAACACATCTGATGTACACTGTTCTGCATATCTAGTGTGTGTGTGTGTGTCACTGCACTTGTGCAGGCAATCCATGGTCAACAGTGTGTGTACGAGTGGTATAGTGAAGAGCTTCTCTTTTTCAATTCGAACACATCTGATGTACACTGTTCTGCATATCTAGTGTGTGTGTGTGTGTGTCACTGCATATCTAGTGTGTGTGTGTGTGTCACTGCTCCCCGAGTGCCGCTGTTGTTGCAGGCAGCTCACTGCGCCGGGATTAGTATGTGCTTCACTTCACTGTGTGCTGAGTGAATGTGTGTGTGTATGTGTGTGTGTGTATCTGTGTGTGTGTGTATCTGTGTGTGTGTGTGTGTGTATCTGTGTGTGTGTGTGTGTGTGTGTGTGTGTGTGTGTGTGTGTGTGTGTATCTGTGTGTGTGTAGTAATCTGCCAGGTGAGGCCTGAAAACAACTCTCTCTACAGGTGATAGACGGCCAGTCAAAAGGACTGGACATGGCGAGCCAGATCAGCTCAGTTGGGAGCCGCCTCCGCTAGCCTGATCCTCACAAACTCAACACAGACTCTTCTCTCCAAGACACACCTGCTTTCTCTGCATGAAGGCCAGTCTACTGTGACTCTGGGCCCAGTGGTGTAGTCTACGTGATACGCAGGACTACGCAGTATACCCACTTAAAAAGCATCACCATCTCAGTATACCCACTTAAAAAGCATCACCATCTCACTATACCCACTTAAAATAGGAAAGGATACATATTAACATTTGGGGTTGATCACAGTATGCCCACTACAGCTAACAAGACTACATCACAGTATGCCCACTACAGCTAACAAGACTACATCACAGTACCCATACAGCTAACTAGACTACACCACTGTCTGGGCCAGAGGACCATTGGCTCATTGATCAGCGTCCTCATTGAGGATGCATTTCCGCTAGATTTACTGCTTCTGTTTCCATATAAGAGCCAATCAGTCTCTGTCATAATTGATTATTTCATTACGCAATACTGCATCTCATTGACTTTTGACCCATTTGGCAAATTATATAATGTGTCTTTGACAGCTGTCAGAGACAGCCTGACATTTTCTAAAAAGGGTCGGACGTGCACAAGAGCTGCCCAGATTTGTCAGGATGGTTCATCCCGCAGGAGCTGAGTTTCCGTCTGTGCCAAGAGCGGACATCCACTCAAGCAAATGCCCCCCTCTCGTTATGAGAGGGTTATCAGTCCACTTGATAAAGCAAACACTCACACACACACACACACACTCACACACTTACGCTCGCTCGCTTTCAAAAGGCCTATAAAACTCATCCCTGTGCCCCCTGCTCTAAGCACCTCTCGGAGATGACTCATCGCTTTTAATCAAATACCTGAGTGGCCAATAAAACTGCCTCAATCTCCATTCTCCCCCCCCCCTGCAACTACAACACATCCAGGTCTTAGTCAGTGACTGACCCAACCAAAGGCAGCACAGTCCCAGTCTACATACTAACTTTTCGGAAAATTAGCTAAAATTAGCTAGTCTACCCCAGAGCTAGATACGTGGATACATACACTTCTTTTCTCTG
>NW_027468630.1:16072855-16080355 GCF_046254945.1 Alosa pseudoharengus | reverse complement strand
GTTTATGTGTGTGTGTGTGTGTGTGTGTGTGTGTGTGTGTGTGTTTGTATGTGTGTGTGTGTGTGTGTCTGTGTGTGTGTGTGTGTCTGTGTGCAGACATAGAGTATATGTTTGTGTGACAATGTGTGTGTATCGTATGTTGCCAAAAAGTTATATGTGTGGGTGTGTGTGTCTGTGAGTGTGTACGAGTACCCTCTTAAAATATAAAATCTTACTTTAAACGGCATCCTCTCATGCATGACTAAATGGAATCTTTTCAGCCGCTCATTTAGCTGACAACAAATTTATGAGCATGATCCAGGGTTTTATATTTCGAGTGCGTCAGTCGGTCCGATTTGTTTGCTTCATCAACACAGGGCATCCCTATTAAATCAAAAATGACCAATGCCTTGGGATATTAAATGCTGAACACAGGTTTAAATAACTTTGTTGAAGGGAAAAAGAGGCTGGCGCAACTCAGGAAAAGATATTTGTTTTGGAGTGAGGGCTTCGCAGGGTTGCCATTGGTTTACGTCACCAGAAACAGAGAAAGGAACAGCACGCCAGGACTGATTAAGAAAGAATCTAATCACAGTAACTATGCATGGATCACATGACCTAAGGAGATTCCATTGCAACCTGGAGTATACCAAGGACTCCACTGCCCATTAACAGCAGGGTCATATTGCAAACTATTTTCATTCACTATCGTTTTGTGTCCTCCCTTGTCCCCTTCTTATTTTTATCATTTCTACTCTTATCACTCTCTACTATTTCTTCCCTGGTTACTTCTCTCTTTCTCTGTCTCTCCCTGTCCCCCCCCCCTCTCCTCTTTCTATCTCTCTCCTCCCTTCTTCCCTCCTCTCCCTCCATCCACCACCACCACCACCACCACTTACCCTCTCTCCACCACAGAGACAAATAGATGTGGCCACACCATAAGGAATGCTTTAACATTCCGGGCCTCTCTTATAAACTGAGAGTTGTACAAACCGGTCAAGAGCCCCCTAGCCCGAAGTAAATCAGTGGCTGAGCCGCCGGAGCGCTACGGCAGCAGGCTCTTAAGGGAGAAACGCCGCGCTGCAGACTGGACAAAGGCCACTGGGCTCTGGGCTCGCTTTGCTTCTAAGCTGCTGCTGCTGTTGTGGTGTCTGACAGCAGTCTGTCTGTAAATATATGAGTATGTGTGTGTGTGTGTGTGTGTGTGTGTGAGAGAGAGAGAGAGAGAGAGAGAGAGAGAGAGAGAAAGAGAAAGAGAGAGAAAGAAAAGAGAGAGAGAGACAGTGAGTGATGGTGTTTTTAAGGCTTAAGAGAAGTGGAGCCACAGCCACACACACCACAACAGGAGGCGGCGGAATTGGCAGGACCTAGTTTATGTTCCCCACATTTTTATAAACACTTACACTTAGGTTGTTTAAGGGTAGATAACTAAAGTGTGTGTGTGTATATATGTGTTTGTACGTCGGTGTGTTTGTCTTTGTTTGTGTGCACATATTTGAAAATACAAAAATCGCAGAGCAACTACGTCAGGAGGGGAAATCTAAATCTTGATCTTAATTCGCTGATTTTGTTAGTTGTCATCGACTTGCATGGAGTGCACAGTGAATAGGAAACAGCCATCGTCATCTCTGATGGCAGTCTGCCACAAAACAAAAGTGGTAAGAGTTAACAGTGTGGTCTTTTGCATGCTCCCTCAACTGCTGGCAGATAAACAGGATGGGCTGAGCGTGGATGGAGAAGATGCATGTGTTTCATTTAAAGACCCAGCAAGAGGACAGAGCGTCAGGTACCGAGTTAGAGCGCACACACACACACACACACACACACACACACACACACACACACAAGTGTGCGACCAGTGTTGTGCCAGTTCACAGCTTTTCTGAACTAGTTCAAGTTCAGTTCATACATGCTCAAAGTGAACAGTTCACGTTCAAAGTTCACAATTTTAATTCTGAACTAGTTCAAAGTTCAGTTCATTTGACATTTGACAGCTCAGACGTTTCATGGCAAAAAAACAATAAAAGGCTACATTGATAAATAGCAGGGGCATCGACAGGATTGGATTCTATAATAGCCTACGCACAAGAACTTTAACCGAATGAAACCGAAAGGTTAGTCGCGTCTTTAAGAGTGCGCCTCACACACACCAGCTCCGTTGAACATTGTATTTTTCGTGTTTAAGAGCTAAAACAAGTTGATTAGAGAGTCACATTTGAAATGTCGGGTAGTCTAAATTATAGCCTATAGCGTGTGCATCTCAGAGGAAGAGATTTTGGAGAGAGAGAGATTTAACCTAGGTGATGATTATTTGTGTCTGGTGGTAATTAGACTTGAGTATAGATACCTACGAATTGTTTTGAATAAATAAAGATAAGACAACAAATGAAATGTGACTCTGCAAGGCGAAACCAGTCGTTTTGGTAAAATTTACAAAATTAAGTTATTGTACTCACACGAACGGCCATAAACTAAACTTTCCAATAATATGCATATCGAGGGTATTGCAAATAGTATTGGGTATTGGATAGTCGCCGACCCTCATTAGATGTGGATATTTGGAGGTTAGGATAGCCTTCAAGAAACAAGGTTATCGCAGTTGCTGTGAGACATATGGCCCTTCTCCAGTCTCTCTCAAAATCAAAACACGTTGTGCGGAAGCCAGTATGCTATTCAACTATTCTCAGCCGGACACTACGTTGCCTGCAATGCATTGCGCACACAATGTCAAAACCATTTCTGTCTGGTGATGATTTAAGCGGCACCAGCGAGAATACAGGAGGGAGGAACTTTCTCTCGTTGCGTTTCAAAAGAGAAAACAGATGTCACTCAGTTTTCAATGGAAAACAAATTCCAACGTTCATTTACAGTGATGTCTGCCGTTCATGACACATAATGTGAACTAATTCACGTTCAAGTTCTTTATTTAAAAAATGTGTTGCGTTCAGTTCAACGTTCACGAAAAAATGAGCGTGTTCAATGAACGCGTTCTTTTGAACTCGTTCACGCACAACACTGTGTGCGACTGTGCGCACACACACACACACACACACACAAACACACCCACAGACAGTAACACAAGGCCTGAGGCTGATGATGCAAACTCCCTGGAGAGAGCTCATTTTCCCATCCATGACAGCCTGCAGACACAGCCTAAATGAGGGGATCAGACAGAGGCCACAGCTAAGGTAGCAACGGCTCACACGCGGGCCAGATGAGGCCCAGATGAGGCAGCCATCTGCTTGGAGACTAACAGCAACATGTCAACCCTCAGGCCATCCACACACACACACACACACACACACACACACACACACACACACACACACCATTACCCATGCCAGCCACACACGCACACACACCAACCATCACACACACCAACCATGCCAGCTACACAAGTACACACACACACACACATACACACACACACACACACACACACACACACACACACACACACACACACACACACACACACACCATTACCCATGCCAACCACACACACACACACACAAAACGCCTCACTAACTAGACGAAGCCATGGCAGTTCTCCCCTCATTTTCTCCCTTTTATGGGTCAGTCACCCCTGAAACACAGACCTCAGCATGGTGGGGGGGTGGGTGGTTTATACCATGTGGCAGAGACCTGAGAAGGAGTAGCTTGTTATCGCTAAACTGTTTTGTAGAGAACCCAGCATATTCCCCGTTAGCTATTTAGCGTTTTGGTTGTAATTATGACACATAGGAGGCCTAGCAAGGCTTACTACTCGCGCACTAGTGAACATCATGCTAATGTAGGGGTTCATGATGACTCCTCATCCGGTGATGAGACTGACTTCAAGTCCCATTGTGCCGACAGTGCCGATTACAGATTCCTCTTGCTGATTATGAATCCATCTTGCTGTCAGAGCTCTAGACCGTTGCAGACGCAAATGCGTGATTTATTTGGCATTGTGCTACGCTAGTCACTGAAAAAAGCGCCAGCATAGTAGTAGCGTCTGGCGGATTATTAGCATGTCGCCAGGCTGTAAATGCCCATGGCAGTCCTCTCCACTCCAATCACACTCAGACACATGCACACACACACACGCACACTCCCAAACACACACACACACACACACACACACACACACACACTCACTCAGACACATACCCTCTGGTTCAATAATACTCTCAGACAGACCATATGGGGTTATCATCAGACTCACACAAATAACCTCTTTGGTAATCACACACATATCCTCTCTGTTGGGACCATAATCTCAAACATAACCTCTCATACTCGCATACACACCATAACCTCACACCATACTGTAGAGTCTTTGGTTTCAGCTGCCATTTGGTCTTGCCACCCTGCTGAGGGCCTAACTCAGTCCCGGGCTTGTCTTGGACAACAGGAAAATACCTGAACTCTAAATATATTTGTCAAAGGAGAAATTATAATCTGCTTGTGTTTGATATCATTTTTAAAGTCTACATGTGAGAAATGCAGTATTATCAGTTGGAGAACAGTAAAGTTAATGCATATGATGTTTCTGTAACCTGGGATATGTGATGCATCGTCGAATGGGATGCGTCCACACCCCTTGCTCCCTGATAACAGAAATGCCCTAGTGATTCGGGGGCTTTCCGGATATGGCAGCCGTGGCCTACTGTTTAGCGCTTCGGACTTGTAACCGGAGGGTTGCCGGTTCGGA
This sequence comes from Alosa pseudoharengus, assembly GCF_046254945.1. NCBI lineage: Eukaryota > Metazoa > Chordata > Actinopteri > Clupeiformes > Clupeidae > Alosa > Alosa pseudoharengus. The sequence goes on along the minus strand of NW_027468630.1, from coordinate 16,075,680 downwards.
CCCTGACCAGTAGGCACGGCTGAAGTGCCCTTGAGCAAGGCACCTAACCCCTCACTGCTCCCCGAGCACCGCTGTTGTTGCAGGCAGCTCACTGCGCCGGGATTAGTGTGTGCTTCACCTCACTGTGTGTACACTGTGTGCTGAGTGTGTTTCACTAATTCACGGATTGGGATAAATGCAGAGACCAAATTTCCCTCACAGGATCAAAACAGTATACTTATATATATATAATAACTTACTGGTTTAATAAATTGTTAATTTACCCACCAATTGCATATCTCTAATTCTCGTATGCCATGCCTTGCTCTGCTATAGTTGATAAACTAGTTACTTGTGAAATTATGCGAGATACAAGTTCTTTATCTGATGAAGTCAGATAAATCGTATAATATTACTTCAGCAGTCTCTACCTATTGTCGACACACGTCCTCAACCTGAGAGCAGCCAACGCAATTCTCATCCTTGTGAGGAGCGCTTTGTCACTTGCTTCTGTCAAGTGTCATTTGGTTTTTTTCATGACAAGGGTTAGAGTTAGGGTTAGTGTTTGGGTTATGACAGTGTCATGTCACTCTTATGTAGATACCTTCAAGTAAAGTGTTACTGATTATAATCTCAAGCATAACCTATGTAGTAATTACACTGGCACACAAAAGTAATCACACTGACAAGCATGCACACAATCTATGTAATAATCACTCTAACAAACACACTTCTGTGGTAGTTATACTCTCAGGACTGAACTCTGTGGTAACCATAATCCATAACTTCTGACTTGGTCAGGCTCATGAGAGCATCAGACCTCATGGGAACGCATGGAGGACTTGATCAGCCAGCAACTGTAATTGTAACTTTATGGCCAGTGACATGTTCTAATGGTCACTTAAGATTCCCACAGATGTACTGTTCACGGTGCACTGCAATGTACAGAATGCCACTTTGGCATGCAGTGTAGGCTGCATTAGTAATACAGTAGTATTACCGCAATTTCCCAACTATTAGCCAAAGTTTATACATTGATTTTGCTAAATTTCTTCAGCTATAAGGTTAATACACTATTTTTGTTTCACCACATTTGTTTCTCAGCCCCTCAGACCTTGTAGCCTATATAATTACCTGGATAGATGCTTCTTTGGACCAGAATCTAGATAATGAAGCAAACAACCACTCTCCACTTTCTTGCACAGACATAATTCATCACTACTGCGTCAGCTATCTAAAGAAAATTCTAATTATTATTACACACAACGAACATGAACTAAGAACACCTGGCTGTGTTCGCATAGGCCGACAGATGGCCCAGGATTCCGCCTCTGCAAAGCAACATTTAATTATGCATGGCCACTGCATATGAATATTTCATAGTCAATATATCCAAATACCATTCTCTCTAAATGCACATTAGGTTATTGTAACTGAGCTGTGTTGAAACACTAAAGCAGTGATTATTAATCAGTCCATTTCACAATTTCGGGGTTTCCAGCTTTGTAAACTGACGTTAATGATACCTTGGCAGGGTTTACTGTTTACGCCCTCAAACCTAAACCTCATCAAACTTGCGCAAAAACGCGCTGTATTTTTAACTAATCTGTTTTTTTTATAGCAGCCAGCCAGCAATGTAGCGATAGCTTTGAAATTTCAGCAAAAGTTGATTTACACTTGCCGGCAATGTCTTGTGAAATAGGCTAATTGGTTTTCACTTGTTGGTAATGGAGATGTTAAAAGGCTAATATTCTTCCCTATCTCTGTTGGCTGCTCTCCTGCAAAATCCACATCGTTGCTCTGTATGAAAATCCAAAACAATAACCCTGAGAGGCTAGATAGTATATTTTTACTACCATATTTCTCTTGAGACTTAATCAGGACGATGCAGGTCAGAATCCAGGCTTTATTCTTTTCAATGAGGGGCCTAGTGCCCCTCAAGGGAGAAAAGTACATGTTTGTGTCACCCCATCATGGGTTTCACCAGATTCTCAATATTCTCTGTATTCTCTGACTAACAGAGACCATATTTAAAGTTACACACAAAGAAGGAGTGACCTCTAGGTCCAACCCAGTTTGAATATGCAATAGAAAGGGAGGATGAGGATTAGGCCTTCATCAGGTCTGGTCAGCTTCTATTATCTTTTAATTAAAACTACCCCCTTTCCTGGGAAGTCCTTCAGAGGCTTGGACACATGCTGTTCTACAAACATTCACACCTTGGAGATGGGCAAAAGGCATAAACAATGGATACACTGCATACAGACCAAAGACACACACACAGGGTACACATGGGTACACAATCACAAATGACCATAAGAACTATACAGTCTTCAAGTCATAAAGACTTGAATCATTAAACCATTCACATAAAATATGAATACAAAATATTCCCTTCAGGCTAAACACACTGACTCACTCCTTCATTTCAGTCTGAACTGAAAAAAAAACATCCAGTTCAAAGCTCAATCAGAGGCCAGCCTGATTAACAACCTGCAGCTTCTCTTTTATCTTGTCTCTTTCCTGCATGCTCGTTTTCTCTTCTGGAACAAGGAAAAGGAGAACTTTCATGTCTGCCCAACACTGATAAACGACCGGTTATGATGATGCCAAATATCACATTATCTAAGCTCACTGAAAGTATATGTGACACATTTGAGAAAGATATTATTATGACCGCCGCGCAGCGATGCAGCGGTCATATAGGTTTAGTCAGATTTTTTTTTTTTTCTTTTTCTTTTTCGCGTGTCCAAATTTCCGTCAAGGATTCCCGGGACATAACCCGGGATGTAACCCCACATGGATAGCATGGAACCATCGCTTTTCGGACTGGACCCCCCGAAAGG
>NW_027468630.1:15857855-16067855 GCF_046254945.1 Alosa pseudoharengus | reverse complement strand
TTGAAGTAGCCTACGGCTCTGGGCTGGAAAAAAATGGTTTGGTCTCATATTTCCGGTGTCTATATTTAACATTGTGCAAAGCGCGGTAAAAATTAGGTTAATTTTAGTTAACTGATAGGCATCGTGTATAATACAAATCGACGTTAAACCATTAGATGGTGCTGATTTGAATACCGCTGAGAGTGAAACTGCAAATCACAGATTACAGATGCCCGAGGGCTCAAAACGAATTAAGATCTGTTATGATAGTCGCTTTCAATTAAAAGAGAGTGTTGGTGAATTTCAAATAATACACAGATATGGCCTTATTATAGCTTCTATGCCAGACCTGCTCAATAAAACAAGCGCCCTTTGTTTCATTTGTAGTTGACTAGCCTATATCTAATTTAATTGTTGTTATGAACTGGATATGTGATGTAAATTCTGTAAATACTGGATATGGGTCCCCCGTTGTACAATGCCTGCATACCACAAATATTGCAATCATACAATCAATGACAGCATGTGGTTACAAATTCTTTGATGCAACAGTTGCTTTTCTGGACCAGTGAGTGACATTTGGGTAATTTTCTGCGGCACACCTGATGATCTCTCACGGCACACTAGTGTGCCCCGGCACAGTGGTTGAAAAACACTGTTCTAGGCTACATCTAATGAACCCACAAGGACTACTTCTTGGTTTACACAGCATGACACAAGCACTTCAGGGGAAAACTGAGGATGGGTGATCAATATCTTCATAAGTAGAACAGCATGCCATTGTATGAAGCAGAAATTGTTGTTATGAAAATTGTGTATGAAATTTAACCAGTTTAGAGAATTTTAGAAATTCAGATAGCCTATATGAAATTGAAGTCGCTTGATTCTCTATTCTGTTTAGGCAGATTGGCCCTGTACATGTACACATACACACTCTCTGTCTCTCTCTCTCTGTCTATCTCTCTCTTTCTCTCTCTCTCTCACACACACAACACACTGCAATTACAGGCATGATGCAGTGGCCAAGAGGAGAAATTAGAGTCATGAAAGGTAGGATCCTGTGAGGATATATTCTTTCCGAAACTATCCAAAAGAGACAATGTTCTCACAACTGCATTGGACCACATGACTGTCTTACGTTCGGGGTATCGTATGATTGGCTGGCCGTCTGTGCCCTCGTCCACTAGTCTAATTGTGATCTTGTGCCATGAACATTTGGAACGTGCCCGATCTCCCCTCTCCCCTCTCCCTCTGAGTAGCAGTTCCAGTTCCACCACAGAACGCGACGTTTCACCATAGAACGTGAGGCCTGTATCAGCTGAGCTCTCTGGTGAACAAAGAAAAAACTGAAGTAATTATATTTGGTAAAAAGGAGGAAAGACTTAGGGTTGCCACTCTCCTTGACACAAAAGGGTTGAAAGCAAAGGATACTGTTACAATCTTGGTGTAGGCTATTAATTGACAGTGATCTAAATTTCAACAGCCACATGAAAGCGATAACTAAATCAGCTTTTTACCACCTCAAAAATGTTGCCAAACTTAGAGGGCTGATGTCAAAACATGATTTAGAAAAACTCATTCATGCATTTATCTCCAGCAGGGTTTATTACTGCAATGGACTGTTCACAGGCCTTCCTAAAAAGACTATCAAACAGCTTCAGGTGATACAAAATACAGCAGGATTCTCACAAAAACTGAAAGAACTGACCACATTACTCCAATCCCTGCACTGGCTTCCAGTAAGTAACAGAATTGACTTTAAAGCAGGGCTTTGAACCGGTTCAAGGAACGAAAACGAAAACCGGGAACTTTTTGTATTTTACAGGGAACAGAAACAAAACCGGAAACGTTATTATTTTTTATGTTCTGGAACAGGAACACTTATTTAAAAATAATGGTAACCGGTTAATACCGGTTTTATTTCGTTCCTCAAAGTTTTCGTTGCCTAATTAACTAAAAAAAAAAAGTAATTATTTTCCTGCGCACGTTACCATGACGGCTGAGGTTCACTTCCTGTGTGACATCACATCAGACATTCGCTGACTGAATGGAGAGAGAGCGGTGGATTACAAAGTCTCCACTCCACATCTTAAATAAGAGGTAAATTACGATCCATCGTTAATTAAAACGCTCATTCCAAACACAATATCAATAGCTATATTTGTCGACTCCACGTTAATGATGGACTAGCGAACATTTGGCTAAATGGCCTTTCCCCCCGACAGTTGGAATTTGTTGTTGCCTGAGTGGCATAACCACGTGTCTTAATAATGTGGTTACGTTTGTGTGGAAATTTTCTCTTTTAACAATAAACTACACATTTGAAATAATTGTAGGCCTATTTAATTATTATTATTATTTAATAATGGTTGTAATATTATTACATTTGGTTTAAGCTGGATGAGAAAGATGTGACATACCGTAAAACTCCAAATAATAGCCCGGGCTTTTATTTTCCCAAATCGCCAAACTGCACCGGCTAGTATTAGAGACAGGCGTCTATATGAGACAGGCCTTTAATTCCCTTTACACAAAACTTTTCCTCTGCAAAGATGGAAAATATTATCAAATTAATTATTTCAAACACACTGAATGTCTACCTATATGACTAGGCTATCTGATGACAATTACGGATCATCATTCATTTAGTGTTGAGATCTTGTTCATTGAGTGAGATAGCCTACAGTAAGATCCAAATAGCGGGGATAGCCAGAATAGATGAAACACGATTTAATTAAACGTAATCGAATCACACTGAAAGCTCATATTTTGTCACTAGCAAATACATGGATTTCTATGGAACGTCACGAAAACATGCGTGCAGAAAGCACCACAGAACAGCATAGAGCAATGCAAAAGAGCAAAAGAATAAAATGAGTTTTTGTGCTGAAAACTGCACCAATTCGAAATCACGATGGCGAGAGAATGTATGTTCAATATCCCTAGGAATGCATGTCTTCGCCAAAAATGACAAAATACGATGTTATATTAATAATCCAAATGAACGTCAAACTTTGAAATATAGTCTGAAATGAGATGTTATTATCATTGAGACAACAGGGGTATACAAAAAAATCCGATTGTAGCTTACAGCAGCCGACTATTTAGGTTAAAGTTTATAAAGTTGTGGACGGCCACCAAGCGTCTTCTGCCTCACGGCTGCGCGCGCATCTAGTTTTGTTGGTAAACGGGAAACCCGTGTATAGCCTTTATCAGTCCTTTGTCAAATACAGTTGCATTATCAGCCCTGACCAAAACCGTTCAGGAATTATTTATGCAAAAGTGGAACGTGCTTAATGTTTCATTCTCCCTCCTTTTCGGCACGAATGAAACAGCATGAGAGAGCATGAACCATATTGTTTCTCCCGTTTTGTATTTGCCAAATTTGACAACAGTCTACATTCAAATCATAGCCTATGGTTTGTCATGTGTTGCGTGAAGAGTGTGTAGGCCTACGATATTCCACCGAGACGAATGGGTGTGGAGATGGGCGCAGAGAATAATTATTAAATCTCTTGAAGTTATTTTTCTCACGAACTGTTTATCACAGCAAACAGTGGCTAGCTAGCACCGTTTAAAAGCTGAGAAAAGGCTCTTTCATGTGGCACATGTGTGATGAGTAGCCTATCTCGAGGAGTTCAACAGAGAAGAATGTGTGAATTTGGACGCACTTCATGCTTGTGGTGAAGTAAAGTAAACTTCAAATCAGCGCGATTTACCCTTATAGGCTACTGCACATTACAAGATCTGTACGAGGTGATCCGCAGCACTGAAGTGAGAAAATTAACTCTTTTCCCCCCATTTCAACCTGAATATTGGTGGGGACATTTCAGTCGTAATTTGATGTTGGTGTGGACACGTCCTTCGGTCCCCACGCAAATCTACGCCCCTGGTTGGTTAGGTGATGTTGCAGTAAGTGACATAAAATGTTTTAGCCTAAATAACGTGTGGCATCGCTTAGAGCACCTTTAAAACCAAATTGTTCTCAGACGCTTTCTGCTAACTGCACTGAGTTACAATTTCTGAATCTGCCTTGAAAATGACTGCCTTGAAAATAATTCTACCTTATCTTTTATTACTTTTTACTACTTTTGCTTTTTTTTGGTCTTATTAATTATTCTTTATTTTTAAATGATTTTACCTTGTGCATTTTATGTTTTCTTTTATTATGATCTTTACCTTTTGACTATATTGCCATTCTATACTTTTATTTGTTATTACTGTTTGCTTTTGTTTATGTAAAGCACATTGAATGACCTCTGTGTATAAAATGCGCTATATAAATAAATTTGACTTGACTTGGTGGTGGTCTGCTGGCTGGTATACGTTGGCTGGGCCTTTGGCTCCATCAGCTCTGCCCAAAGGTGTTAGCCGCTTGCTGACATTGTTAGTGTGTTTGTGTGTGCATGTGTGTGTGTGTGCGCATGTGTGTGTGTGTGTGACAGAGAGACAGGGAGAGAATGTGTGTGTGGATGAGTGTGTGTGTGTGATGAGTGTATGGGGGCCACAATGTTAAAGACTAATATATGCTAAATGGTTTTGACGATTGATGAGCCCATTACTACTGTTGAAACAGGAGAGGGAACCAGACAGGCAGCACTGGTAGACAGAGCCAACCCTTATCTCTTCAGTAAGAGGCATAGAGAGGTTCACAAATCAGTCCCCTCAGTTTGTTGTCTCTGGTTACGGATAACGGTGGGTAGTTAGTCAGCTTGGTTGCAGTTGATTCCACTGTTGCTAAGCCTGCTTGCTAGTTCAGCAGTCATTAACTATGCTTGACATCGCAGCCACTTCTAGAATGGGATAGGTTGTTGAAAAGTGAATTAAAAAAGGACACTGAATATTTGGCCGTTTAGTCAGATCATTTTTCTATGAGCTACAGTAGCTGGTTGTTTGTAAGGGGCCCTCACTCATTCCAGCTGTCATCAACTTTGGACTGTAACGCCTTTGCCCTTCTATCTAGCTCATCAGACTAGTTCTATGACATTTTCAATGAACAAATACAACCATTGTTGTTTTTTGTTTTGTTTTTGAGTGCAGCCCATAGACTGCGCTTTATGTCAAAAATAAATTACAGTACGTGGGAGCGACGTTGAGAATAGTTATCACAGTTACTACTGAATAGAGCATTGATATAGAACGTTGATTAAACGTTTTTACCAGATTTACTTCACAGGTGTTCCGATGGTACAGAATTAATTAATAGCCCCTTGTCAGCCAATCAGAAAATAGTATTTCTTGTCTCCGGGGAATAAGTTGTCACATTGTGTTAGGAGGATTATTAGTGAATATTAGTTTAATGTCTAGCTTGCAATAGGGCTCTTCCAGGAAACACAGTCGAGATGGTTCTTTGAAAGTTCACAATGAATGGCTTGATTAAAGCATTACGACTAACTTAGTTATGCTGTAGAGCATGCAGCACCACAGGCAGTGGCCTCTTATCTTAAAGCAACACCAAAGAGTTTTTTGTACCTTAAAATAATGTTTCCAAAATCGTTTCAGTGGTTCATTAACTCATAACAGGGTGAACGGCACTTCTGCATTCGCTTCGCAACCCTCTATCGGCTATAACCACACTATGGAAGTTTGCCAGATTGGGTAGCGGATCTGTAGTTTGATGGAATGAGACATAATAAACTACAAATTTGACTAGCTTCTGATGTCACAGTACTTCATACATTCATAAAATTATGCTAGTCTACCTTGCTTGTGGACATCGTTATTTCCAAAGCCGGTGCTGGTTAAACAAATAGTGTGCATGCGACAGAGAAAAAGTGCTTTGGTGTTCGATTCCATTAGATTCCATTATATTCAATACAACCCAGCACCCAATACATTCCGCTGAACGCTTTCACCACCGCCATGTAGACTTTAATTCTATTTTTGTTGGCCCAGCTCAATAAAACCCAACGCTAGTGAATGCAGTTGACAGAAAGTGTCGGCACACTGATGTCAGCGCCTTTGTGCACTGCACTTAAAGCTTTTCTTCTCTGCAGTTCTCACGTCCCTACCATCACAGCCTCCTGCCTTCCCACTCGTCCGTCCCCTGACCCACATGTGCAGAAGCTGAAGCCTCGGGCTGGATCCTCGTCTGTGCAGCTCGGGCCCAGTGAGGCAGCAGCCACCCTATCCCCACCGCCATGAGCTCATCACAGGCCACTTGCCCGAACAGGACACGGTGTACCCAGACCTCCACTCCTACTGGATTACTCACTCCGACACAGCGGCAGGCGGGACTGCTGATCAGAGTGAAATGGAGGTGGCCTGCCTGCGGTCAGGTAGAGTGGGTGAGTGTGTGTGTGTGTGTGTGTGTCCATTTGTTTGTGTGTGTGTGTGTGAGTGTGTGTGTGTGTGTGATTGTCTGTGTGCATGTGTGTTTGAGCTGGTAAGGTCATGGTGGCTACTTCTTCCCTCGTCTGGAGGAGAATAGCCTTCCTGGAGGGAGAATGAGAAAGTTTCACCAGAGTGGCTCCCAGAGTTGTGATTGGCCCCGATGGGCCTGCCCTAGATTAGACATGGCTCTGATTGGCCCCGGCAGGACCTGACCCTGATTTGGCATGGCCTTGACAGGCCCTAGCTGATCCCTTCGTTCGTTAGTTTGAGCCAGGCCTCATGCTGGCCAACCAAACACTCGGAATAACATGATGTCCTTCATCTTGGCCACGACACGACAGCCATTAAGTAGTCTGCACCTACTCTCTGCACCGAGTCTAGCTGGCCAACTCCTGATGTGTTTACTAAAGCTGTGCTTCATCTGACGAGTGACTCTTTGAGGCTGGTTGACCACCCACATGAAGGGGCTTACTGATCACGGTGTCTGCCATATTTGTAACATGTCACCTGGAATTATGGGAGCTTGCTGAGGTGCGAGATATTTTTACGATTTGAGTGTTCTCATATGCCTACTGTAAGTGCCTAAAGGCACGTGGAGATTAATGCACACAGTGGCTCTTATTAAGATTAGTCTCTGTGAGCCTAAACAAGCGAGCGCATGGCAGAGAGTGGGCTTATCTGTGGCATTCTAAACGTTACTCACCAACGTCTCGCCTCAGCCCTAAACCCAACACAGCCAGAAGGAGGTAAACAAAATGGTGCACAGCCACACACACACACATGCATGCACACACGCACGCACACACATACACACGCACACACACACACACTCACACACACACACACACACACACACACTTTAGCCTTTTCTTTGCAGACTAACAGAGCATTTCAAAGATGTTGAAGCCATACTCATAACTTTGGTGAGAAGCATTGGTGGATGCTTCATTGTTATGTAAATTAGGCTCAGTGCCGCACTGTTCATTTGGGGATTGAACCTTCCTCAGTCCAGGCAAGTCTCAATGACTGAAAAAACTCATGTAGCCAGCTGGAAACCGTGGCTGTTGACATGCAAACAAGCACCTTTAATTTAATTCCGGAACCCTGTTACTGTACGTCCTAAGATGTATACTGTATATTTGTTTGTTTGTTCACTACACTACATAAATTGTTAAACTTTATATTCATGCATTGTATTTGTGTGGACTGTGGTTGTGGTATGTTGCATGCTGTCTGTGTTGCATTCTATTGCATGTTGTGCTGTTTTCTCTCTGTGTCTCTCTGCTCCTTCCAATTAAGGTCACATGGAGAAGAAGATTGGCCCATTGGTGAAGTCTGTTCCCATTGGCTGAAGAGACAACGAGGCAGTGGGATAAAAGCCTGGCTGCCCTCTTCACTACAGATCTTCCCCGCTCCTGCTTCAGACAGTTGTTGGCTGTTGCATTGTTGGGTTGTGGTTGTTACACGGTTGGATTGTTGATTGTAACATTGATAGTTGTTAGTTGTTAGTTGTGGTGACTAACTGTTTTGCATTTTAATTTTGTGTTTGTAACTTTCTGTATAGCCTTAAACCTTTCTGGGAAGCTTTGTCGGGAGGCCGGGTGCCATTTCCTTTTAACCTTGTAATTGTTTTCCTGTTTTTGGTTCGTTAGGGATTGAGGTTAGTTTATGTTGTTTATTTTATCTTTTGTTTTGAAGTTAATTCCACTCCTTAATACTAGATATTTGGGTTTGCTATTATTTTGGCCTTTCCCCTTCCTGAAGTTTTATGTTAATGCTTCCTGTATTTTGTATAAATGAAATTGAAAATCTTATTTCATAAATCTCTTCTGCTGAGGTCAAGAGATGGTAATTTCTACTTTTTCAGTTATATCGCCCTAACCCCTAGCGCCAAAAAGGGGGCGACATAACAACCCCGTATTGAAACGGAGTTAGAGTAGTGTAGCAGAGGCCTCAGGTTCCTTGCATTTTGGCCTCGGATGCACTCTCTGCCTGTCTGTCTTTATCTGTCTGTATGTCTCTCTCCCCGTCTTTTACTCTATCTCTCCCTCTCTCTCCCACTCTTTCTCTCTTTCTTCCTCCCTCAGTCTCTTTGTCCATCTCTCTCTCTCTCGCTCCCTCCCTCTCACCTCCTCTCTCTCTCTCTCTCTCTCTCTCCCTCCCTCTCACCTCCTCTCTCTCTCTCTCTCTCTCTCTTGCTCCCTCCCCCCTCTCCCTCTCACCTCCTTCTCTCTCTTTCTTTCTTTCTGTCCCTCCCTCACTCTCCCTTTCTTCCTCTAAGGGACAAGTTGGACTTAATTAAAGTGGAGAACCATAATGTTGGCCTCTTTTTCTTATCAAGAAAAGGCTTTTGATTGAGTGGAGCATGATTACATCTTTAGTGCACTTCAAGCATTTGGGTTTGGGCCTTTTTTGTTAAGCTTCTGTACACAGATGTGTACAGTATGCTCAAGATCAATGGGTCACTTACGAGGCCCTTTTCTGTGAGCAGAGGCATTCGTCAAGGCTGCAGTTTGTCTGGGCTGCTATACACCATAGCCATCGAGCCCTTGCTCATGCAGTTGCGGAAGAGGCTCCAAGGTTTTTCCATTTCCATCTCGCAACAGTGAAGCTTTTTGCCTATGCAGACGACATAAATGTTGTCATACGCTCACAAGAAGATATGGCTAATTTGTTAATTTGCTTGAATACCTTTCAGAAGAGCTCCTCTGCTAGAGCGAACTGGGGGGAAAGCCTCTCTCTGCTGCTAGGGCAATGGCAGGGCATGGCAGTGCCACCCTTGCCCATGCACTGTCAGTGGGGCAAGGAGGGGCTGAAAATCCTGGGAATCTTCTTTGGCACTGAACAATACATGCACAGGAAATGGGAGGGATTGTCTGAGAAGGTGCAAGGAAGGTTGCAGAGGTGGGAGTGGATTAAACTGCAGTTGTCGTACAGTCAAGAGTGCTAGTGGTCAATAATTTGGCTGCTTCAATGCTTTGGCACCGATTAACTGTTTTAAACCCACCTGCAGATCTTCTGGCCTCCCTACAGAGGAGGTTTGTGAACTTCTTCTGGGATGAGAATCATTGGCTCCCTCCTGGAGTGCTGTACTTGCCCTTGGCTGAAGGGGGTCAAGGCCTGATCTACCTGACCAGCAAAGTGAAAGCAACGAGACTTCAGTCCACTCAGAAGTTGCGGTATGGGACTGACCTTTCATGGGTGGACTTTGGCCTTGCCTTGTTGAGGTAAGGTGACTTGTTCTAAGACAGGCATCTGTTTCTTGTGTCGTGTTTTGACTGTGTTCATACTAATGACTTTTACACTTCAGTGTTACAAGCCTGGAGGCACTTTAGGGTGTCTCGGTTTGAACACTATGACATAGATGAACCGTTGTTTTCAAATCCTTTATGGTCATAAGCAAGGGTTATGTCTGAAAGCATTGTATCCATGTTTAGCCAAGCAAAAATAACGAAACTTGGACACCTGCTTAATTTCACTGCTGGACGTTGGCTCTCTGTTCCTGAGCATACATCTATGTTGGGCTGTAGGTCTGAAAGGGTGGTAGGAGATATACTGAACAATCTAAAGGAAAGTTTTCCACAAAGCCTTGTAAACTGTGTTGATCGTTGGCTTGAGGGCGGTCCAGTTGATGCCCGGTTTCCTGATTTGTATATCAAATACCTACAGAGAGACTGCTCTCCTTCAAGGGGATGCAAGATGTGTATTTTGCTACAGTGGACAAGACACTTCTGTACAATACTCTTGTTAAGTGTGCAAATTTTAATGTGCTCAGGGACAGATGTGATACAAAGTGAATGACTCACTTTGGGGGCAATCAACTTGCTACCCACATGGAGGGTCCTGTACAAGGGTCCTATCCCTAAAAGATCTGGTGACCTTCAGTGGCGTGTGCTGCACGGTGCCATGGCCACAAAGGTCTTTGTAGCAAAACTGAGGTCTGATATTTCCCCCATGTGCAGGTTTTGTGATGTCCCTGATAAAATTTTCCACTGTTTTTGTGACTGCTTTGAATTGGTTTCCTTTTTTCATCTTTTGGAGGCATGTTTCAAAGATTAGGCTTTACCTTCTCGAAAGAACTTTTCATTTGCGGGGTCAAGTACTCCAAAGCCAAAAAAGATCTGTGCGGCTGCCTGAACTTTCTAATTGGTCAAGCAAAGCTGACCATTTGGAAAGGGAATCGATTGGGGCAGGATTGGGGTTAGTGGAGTCGAGGGTCAGAGTGAAATATGCCATCTTCCAAGTTACAAATAACCTTAGTTGATTTGGACGTAAATGGTGTGTGGGTAAAGGCTTGATCCATTTTGCTGATGATGGAAGACTTTTAAATGATGAAACAACATTCTGTACCACTGGTTTGCCGTGTGTATTAACGGGGGGCGGGGGGGATTGAGTAATTGATCCATAGTATGGTTCAATAAAAGAGATTTTAAAAGTCAAAAGTATCTTCCTCTCTCTCCCTCCCTCGGTCTCTTTTTCCCTCTCTTTCTTTCTTTCCCTCTCTCCTTTTCGCTCTCCCTCCCTATATCTCTTTATCCCTCTCTCTTTCCCTCTCTCATTTTCTCTCTCCCTCCCTATATCTCTTTATCCCTCTCTCTTTCCCTCTCTCCTATCTATCTTGCCCATTTTTTCTCTGACACACACAGATCACCCAGCAGGGTCCCAGCCAGCCTGCTTGTTAAAAGGCTACACGCAGCGTCCCCTTTTTATATTTCTAGTTTATATTTCTACTATTTGTTCTATGGCCCAACACACACAGCCAGTCTTTGATCATCAGAGCGGCGGCTCGGCCCACGTCGCTCCGTGTCTGATAGTCTGGCCTGTCTCCCGCTGGGGCTCACCCCTGCTGTGTCACTCGCCATCTGATGCCATCTAAACGGCAGCATCAGGTAAATGACAACTGATAAATACAGACATAAATAAGCGAACAAGAAAAACGGATGCATCTGTAAAGAGGCCTGGGTTTGACTGCCGCGGTGTCTGATTCTTCCCCCATGTTTACCCCTGGTGTGCTTCTTTAGATTGCACCAGCAGCATTCTTCTTTGATGAAACAACACATAATGACAGCCAAGGGTATGTATGAGTATTATAGATAAATTGTATATGTCAGGAGGGAAAGAGTGTGTGTGTGTGTGTTTCCTGGCATTATGAGCTGTTAGAAAAATGAAAGTGTCAGGCGGTTGACCGGAAGATTGAGACTAAACACTGACTAGAGAGATGAGACTGTAATGTGCAGTAAATGACAGGCAAGGCTTGCAAACACTTAGTGTTGCACATATCTCAGGACTAGGGTTGGGACAAAATATTGATAATGCAAATAACATATAACTACTCTTTGTGATATGTTATCAATACAATGCCACCAAGTATCGATATTTTACTAAAATATAAAATTAAAAAAAATTCTATTCTAAACAGACTCATCTGCCACATCTTACCAGAGGCATTACTTCATGTATCCTCATGGTGGCGCTAATCAAATAAATGAGTGTAATTAGTACACATTTTTTTCTGTAAATACACTAATGTATTTCATATGTGATGGGATATGGGAAAATCAAAAATCCTTGATTACTGCTTCGTTTCAACCCTCTCTGGTGAAATGTTACCTACCTTAAGATTCTAAAACCATCCTGATACCAACATCCTGGAATCTTAAGTTCAGGGGCGTACTGGCCATCTGGCATACTGGGCATTTTCCCGGTGGGCCGACGCACCTTTTGGGCCGATAGAATAGGTCAGTTAGAGTGATAAGTCAGAGTGATGGCAAATGAGGCCTACTGTACATCACTTTCAGTGCTCCATGACCGTTGAAAATATACTGTATGCATATTTAAGGGTAATGAAAAGATTTTGTTTTTAATATGTGCCTGACCGATTTGAGGGCTACTTGGGCCAAATATGCCAGGGCCGATTTTTGGTCCCAGTCCGCCCCCGCTTAAGTTGGTGAATTTTCACCATGTGATGCGTTTTCCCAGATCTCATCACATATCAGTGAAGTATGATTTAGCTGCTCACTCAGTTGGGTCCCTTCAGAGATAGAGGAAGACCCTGGAGAGGATGGTCAGATTTGTAGCAGATTTCTGGGAAAACATTTCAACATTCCCTTCCCGAGCATGACCAGATTTTTTTTTTATGACTCATAAAACTTTTTTGAGAAAACATCTGCCTGACACTCCACTGATCATCCATCTCCATCCTGCTTGGCCAACTAATTGAAATGCATCCCGCCTACGGAGATACACTCTCATAAATTCTCTTAAGTGTCCCTGTGAACTCCATAACTCCAGCATCTCTCTCTCTGTCTATTTCTCTCTCTCTCTCTGTCTCTCTCTCTTTCTCTCTCTCTCTGCTTTCTTCATTTCAATCATGATGAATGCGGTGCATATTGAACAGGCGCCGTCCAGCCAACTTGGAATTTCCAAAGGTTGTTTAAATTAACCGATTGAGAAAATCGGTTCACCAAGACATTATCAGACAACTTTCTGTCAACTCGTTGTTCAAATAGTCTCTGTCTCGCCCTTCTCTCTCTCTCTCTCTCCTCTGTCTTTCTCTCTCTCTCTCTCCTCTGTCTTTCTCTCTCTCCTCTGTCTTTCTCTCTCTACTCTGTCTTTCCCTCTCTCCTGTCTTTCTCTCTCTCTCCTCTGTCTCTCTATCTCTCTCTCTCTGCTTTGCATTTTATGTCTGTCTGGGGACTGTAAGTGCAGCGAGAAGGAAGGAGAAACGTGCGCTGTGATTGGTACTGTCAGGGATATGGTGAAGAGATGTGATGGGCTCCATTCAATCACCATGGTGGCGGCGACCGAGGTGCGGGCTCGCCAAAACGGCACGCAGTGACGCACGCTGTGACGCATTCTTCGCCGACTCTGCAGCTGTATGAGGCTACCGAAATACTCCCCCGAGTGTGTGTCTCTGTGTGTATGTGAGTGTGTGTGTGTGCGGCGCGCGCCTGTGCATGTGGACATCACATGCCTGTGGATGTGAGAGTATGTGTTTGTATGCATGTCAGAGTGTGTGTATATGTGTTTTTGTATGCGATTGTGTGTGTGTGTGTGTGAGTGTATGTCTGGGGGGGGGGGGGATGCCTGATTGTCTGACTGCATGTCTGTGTTTTGGTGTGAATCTGTACATTTGTGTGTCAGTTTCTGCCCATGTGTATCTGTGTGTGTGTGTGTGTGTGTGCGTGCATGTGTCTATGGGCTCTATCTTGCACGCAGCGCAATTGACTTTATACACTGGCGCTTGTATCATTCCTATTTTGCTTTGAACGTACAGCGCAATTTTCCCTCCACAGACGCATGTTGTTGAATTAGGAAATTAACTTGCGCTCCTGGGGGCGGTTCAGCGAAAAGAGGAGGCGTGTTCTGGCGCAAACGTTCCCTGGTGCTATTTTGCAGATTCAGAAAACAATTCCGCCACAAACCAGGAAAAACCTAGTCTAAAGTCAGTGGCACCTTATTCAGATGCTATTTTAAGGGCCCATGCATGGCCACAGGGGCGCCTGCAGGAATAAATGAATGCTCTGCACACCCATCTACAGACACCCCTGTGGACGCACTGAAACATTCAAAGCATTGATAATATTTGTCACTGTCCCTGTTTCGTTTGTGCGTTGGTCACCTAAAAAGTAGCCTATATACAATATCCACATGCAATAACTTTAAAACAATGCCTAATAACGACCAATAATAATAATAATAATAATAGCTTTATTGTCCACAAGAGTGGAAATTTGTCTTTGACTCCACAGGTGGGTTTCTAAAATACAGACACAATAAATAGACAATACAGTACATACATACAAAAAGACAACACATACAACAAACAAATAACACAATCACCCTTAAAAATAACAATAAATAACACTGGGTCACACAATGTGCTGGGCCTTACGTCTCATGTGTGTAGTATATATGTCTTCATATGTATTCATTTCGACAACTTTATACAGCCCTATAAAGGCTAAAGTTACCTTTAGTTTTGTCCCAATTTACGGTTGTTTATGGCTTTAAACATCGTGTTAGCTTTAACATCAGCCTATAATCATTATTCCAGCTGTAACACTAATGTTTTGACAAGCACCACAATTTTCAAAAACGTTTTATATCCATGATGGCCTTGAAGTCTTGAGTTAGTGAATTCGCTTAAATCAGTTTATTGTGTGCTGATAACCAGCAACCATAGATAGTAAAAGAAAGTAGCAAGTAGCCTACAATTTCTGTAATTGCTGCTCAAACAAAAGTTGTGCATGCATTAAGTTGATTTTGATAAGGTGTTTACAAACTTTACTTTACAGAAAATATTGTAAATAGCTTATTGTCATGCAGTAAATGGGATACTGTGCAGAGTTGGGAAGTTATAGTAGGTCAACTTTGTTAAGACACATAGGGCTGTATTTTGGGCACCAGCGCATGGCGTAAAGTTCGTTTTCCACCCGTGCAAAGTTTAATTCGGTATTTTGCACGTTTATTTTTTAAACATTGCGCCCAGGGTTGTGGCAATTAACAACCTAGGGAGGGGCCTGGCGCGTTGTCTAAAAATCGCTATCATACACCACCTAAACCTGGTCAGAAGTCAATGGCGAGTTGTTCATATGCTATTTTAAAAGCGCATGTCAACAATCATATTGGCAGGTGCACGCACCATCCTTCTATCATTCATGAACGCACACCAGCGCACGTCCATGCAAAGTATTACAAATTGCACGATTACAATGGGAAACATAATTAGAATAAAGATATTACGAAATACTGTACATCTCATGATGAGTAGTTATTCACCATCATTTGCAAATTGGTAATGACGGTTAAAAGTGATTAGGGGAGAGGCGAGAGACACGTATGGAGCACAGCTGAAGATGCACTGTCACGAGATATAAGCAACTCCTCTGCAGGATAAATGTTGTTTTATTCAGTCATTTGAGCAACATTAGGATAAGTGTTGCTTTTTCCAGCCTATGTTTTCGGTGTTTCCCATTGTCAGTCAATAGTGAAAGTAACTGCATATAACTGTCTTGTCGTTGACTGACTCCTTGGTGAAGTTAGTTTCACTTTACCAATGAGTGTAAATAATAGACGAGTGCAAATGCGTGAAGGCTATGCTAGGTTTTAGTAAAGCATGGTTTAAGAATGACTATTCCATAGGTCTCGCAAGCAGCCTCCTTCAAATGGGCCATTGAATGGCAAAATACCGATGCATTTATTTGACATATCGCGATTTGCGCCGTTAAAGGGAATGACAGATGTCATTCTCATTGGTTTAAAATGATGTTACGCCCCAAACACACCCATATGACTGATTAAAAAACCTAGGAACACCTTGTTGTGCCATGCGCTCCACTTTTGATAACGAAACCCCTCCCAATGTGAACTGGACATCCTACTAAATTTGAATAGACTTTTGACGAGTGACGATGCACTTTAGAATGTCATGATGGGGCCCATAGAGGAAATTGTCTCTTGTTGTTGAGTTGCCTGATGGTAAGCACAGTGCGTACAGCCGTACACCTGCTTGGCCATAATGTACCGTGTGCACAAAGCACATACACTTTGCTCCTTTCATATACAGGGACGCAGCAGTTCCCATTTCTGCAAATCATACATAATTATAAGGAAAAATACGAGGGGGATCATTGTGGTGTCCATGAAGATGTGGGAAAATAAGCATAAATCTAGCGTACACGACTTTCCATGAATCATGGATGTGTTGATTACATAAATGAGGAAATATTATAGGACTTAAGGACACGTGATGTTGAACTGCATATGCCAATGCCATTTAACCCAAATGCCAAATTGCCTTACTCTTTATTCATTTAGGCTAGGCCTTTTTATTCAGTTATTCATCATCTTCCGTCCTTCGCACTACTTGTGTGTAGCGCACGCATTCTCAGACCTGTCACCTGTCACTCATGATCGTAAGGGAGGTGATTGGAATCATTCCCGCGTAACAATCATCAGCCAATCAAGGTGGTCACTTCAGTCAAGCTTGTGCATGAGTAATGACGTCATCCATAGCAACGAAGACTCACTCTTAGTTTAGGAGTTGTCATTTTTCCTTACTAAGAGTAGGTCTGAAAGGCTTTGTGAATAACTTTTAAGAGAAAACTCCTAGCTAAAATCTTTTAGTGCGATTTAGGAGTACTCCTAGTGGTAAGATAAAAGGCTTTGTGAATCATTAAAATAGAGCCCTATGTCTGTCTGTCTGTATGTCGGTCTGTTTGCATGCCAGTGTCTGTCTGAGTTTGTGTTTCTGTGTATGACTCCATGCGTGTGCTTGTTAATTGCAGCACACTACACCCTCATCCCTTCAGTGGAGCATCCTTTGCCGAGACCCCTCATCTGAGTGCATCTCAATAGCCCTCTCGTGTGTAAAGCAGACGTCTGAGGTGGTCCAAGTGGAACAAATAGAACCCATTTAAAGGAATGAATCATCAGGTTATTTTGAGAGAGGATGTCGTTTTGAGGAGACAAGTTGTTTTTCTCTTTTTCTGTGCTCACCAAAAGGCTCTAAGAGAAGGCGTGACAAAGAGCCCATCTAGAAATCACTATCTGTCACCTTAAACAACACCAAATATCAGCACGCCACCTCGGCCTTTGTTGTTGCCTCTTTATCGAAGTGAACCATTTCATTGTATGGATTTAATTGTGATAGTCCACAGTCATTCCTTTAGCTTTAATTGTGATAGTCCATAGTTGTTGATGCTTTGTGTTGGAGATTCAGCAACACAGTGGGCGCTAGCTACGCACAGGCGAGGCCTCATTAGGGCGATTATACCAGGGCAGTAATTGACGCCGTGGGCCGTGGTGCACAAAGAGAAGAGGATCGTTTAATCTGGCAGAGCGAGAGAGGGAAAGAGAGAAAGAGGCAGAGAGGTAGCCAAACAAAGAGATAACAGTGTTATTTATGTATGGAGTTATAACTGTTGAGGAGAAGAACTTCCAAACCATGATGATAACAGAGTTGTTAAGTGTTCATGCGTCATGGTATGGAATGGTTATGGTAATGTTATGGTGTGGTATGGCAGATTATGGAGATAATGCAGATTATGGAGCGAGATATGGTCACAGGCTTTTACATGTAAGTGTTATCTCTGAGGGCCAGCATTGGAATAGCAATTGAGCGCAACCCTCATGGTGCATGATTTAGAACTGAGGAGTTGGTGTGTTTGTGTTTGTGTGTGTGTGTGTGAATGAATGTTTGTGTGTGAGTTAGTGGGGATGAGACTAGAGGTGTATACAGCTCTAACCAATCAAATTTGGTGAGAAATGTGCAACCAATATCTCTCGGCCCAAGTTTTGGAAGACTAGATGATGTTATCATGTGCAGCTGGCTGCCTCCTATTCATCACACACCAGAGGCGATAAAACAACCAGACAGACTCGTCCAGGCCTGAGACGCCTCTCTTTAGCATGCAGCCACTGCAGCTTCACAGATAAGGATGGAGGCAAGGTCAGCTAGGGCCACCAGATATACCGCTTTGCATTTTAAGATATGTCCCACTTTTTTTGTGGGTCATTTGGTTCTCTTTCAGTCGAGTTAAACCAATGGGATGTCTGATAACGTCATCTATCTGAACCAATCTTCAATCATCCTGTTTAGGGGAATATTTTTGCATCCCCAATCATCCCGTTTAGGGGAATATTTTTGCATGCCTTACTCTGTATCAGGCAGTGTGTGTGAAAAATTCTTCCTTTTTCCATTCTTCAGTGCATCAAGCATCTCAAACCAGCGAAAAATTCCCTCCGATCCCACTCAAGATGAACAAGGATCATTGGAATATCCCCCCGAGCCTTGCAACGGCAATCCCATTAACAAACGCCTTTTTAAAGGCAGAAAATATATTCAACTTTGCCCCAGCTCGCAGCCACCGCCACCAAGGTGTGTCCTCTCTCCCCGGTGCATGCTGCTGCAAGCAGCAGGGTTTCCTCCTCCTCTCTGGCTGTGCACTTGCCTAAAGCCCTAGACATCGAGAGCAGTGATCCCAAGTAGACATGTTCAAACGTGGCGCCGGCCTGCGGCTTGCCCTGTGACAACGATGGCACAGCAGCCCCGCACTCACAGACACACAGCATCCTGACTCGTCCAGTGGTCAAGTACAAGTACAAGTTCTGTGCTCTGTGTTTGGACCAGTTTATGTGTATGTTAAGGCTAGATTTAGATAAAATGAAAAGCAAAACATATACTTTAGGATATTGATTAATCGAGCTCTAAAGACTATCACTAGCAGAAATCATCTCTTCACACTGAGACTATAGGTGCATTTCTGCTCATGTATGAAATACTCAGGTGTGCTGTCCTTTCTCAGACTGATCTCACCACCGCTGGAAGTCAAGGAGCATTTTTGTTTTTGGACCGCAGAAACAACTACAACTAGATGTACCGCAGAGCGGTACAAAATATGACCGCCGCCCAGTCCAGCACATTTTTTCGGCAAAAAAATAAATCACACTGAAAGGCCTATATGATTCTAACTGTCTCACTAAATTGCATTATCCACACTCAATTCTCACTGGTATCTGCTAGACAACAAGTACCAAAACATGATTAGTGCATAGATTTCACATGTAAAATTCATTTTATACAACCCCACCTCCATCTTGCCTGTTCATAATTCTGAGAAATTCTTGAATTGTGTGCATGTGTGCATGTACATGTTTATGTTATGTGTGTGTGTATGTATGTGTGTGTGTGTGTGTGTGTGTGTGTGCGTGCTTGTGTGTGTGCCTGCGTATGTGCCTGTGCATGCAAGCGTACATATGTCTACTGTGTGAGTATGTGTCATACGTATGATTACTGTGAATGTATGTGTGTGTGTGTGTGTGTATCTGTTTGTGCACATGTGTGCACATGAAATGGGTTAACATGACCCCTGGAGGCAAACATACAAAAAAAAATGGTCCTCCTAAACCCTACGGTTCTCGAGATATTCACAGAAAACTGTGTCTGCCCTACCCTCCTTTCGGGGGGTCCAGTCCAGCGGGGGGGCTACAGATCAAAACGAAAAACGATGGTTCCATGCTATCCATGTGGGGTTACATGCCCACCAAGTTTCGTGTACCCCGGTCTTTTAGTGTCCCGGGAATCATTGACGGAAATTTGGGCATGCGAAAAAGAAAAAAAGAAAAATAAAATTCTGACTAAACCTATATGACTGCCGCTTCGCTGCGTGGCGGTCATAATTATTGCTAACAAGCAATGCCAAAACTTAAGATACTTAAGACCTAAGTCTAAACTCTTAATACATCATCACACGCCATACAAACAGCCTCTAAAGGTTCATTTTAAGCTAAAAAACATTTTTTTTGTTAATTAAGTTGACTATTAAAACATAGCAACAGGGCATGAAATTGGCACCCGCCCACACGCCAAATGCGGGTAACTTTTGTGATTGGCGGGTGAAACTGTCAATCTACCTGCCACGTTGGCGGGTAGCCAATAAGACAACACAACCCTGGCAAGGAGAAGCACTGTCGGGATTGCTGTAGGCTATTGGTGCATTCATGGCAGCTGGGAATGACAAGGACCGCCCCGTGATTACTTTGTTTTTCCCACAGCGAGTGTTCATGTGCTTTGCCGTCCGAATGTGTGACAAACACGGATGCCACAACAAAGGTTAAAACATACCCTCACTAATCCTAAATAAACAACTGTATCTGCTTAAAAAATAGTGTAAGACGCTTGTGAAAGAAAGATATGCAGCTTTCAAGTGATAAAAACGGCACATTCCCAAGTTCACATTAAAACTGTTGGACATGAAAGGCCACATGAACAAAAAACGAACTACAACGTGATGACGAGCCCCTAACTGGGCATCTCTGTTAGCGAAATCTAGCCCCAGTTTCCGTCCTCTGATTCACACAATAGGCTTGTTCGACTTCATGCAGATCTAGATTTTCAGTACTCTGCCCATTTGTAATCGGGACAAAAAAAGTCATTATGTAGGTCTAGTCATAAATGAGATTAAGTTGGTTAATAACTCGACAGCACTGTAATGTGTATTCTGTACAAGTTCAAGAACCATTCTTATGCATTTTCTGAGTCTTTTGGGCACAAAATAATTTTGGCTGGTAAAAAACCACTGTGGCAGGTGGATTTCAAAATTCACCTGCCACAGTGGCTGGTGGCCAAAAAAGTTAACTTCAGGCCCTGCATAGCAACATCTGAAAGTGAATGAGTCATGTTGAAAAAATAGTTCCCACTGAAAAGATTAAGACTGGTCAAAAATAGATTATAAATGCGTCAGAGAACGCATGCTGAGAGCACCAGAGAGCTGAAGGAGATGCGACAGGTTATTTTTTGTTTGAGTATATTTTTAGGACTTTTACGCTTTCAATCATACAGGACAGTGAAGAGAGTGTCAGGAAGCGAGTAGGACAGAGAGAGAGAGAGAGAGAGAGAGACAGACAGAGAGAGAGAGAGAGAAAGAAAGATGGGGTGAGATCAGGAAATGACCCTCAGAGTCAGATTTAAACCCGAGTCCCCGTGGGAACCTGAAAATCGGAATGTGGTATGGACACTGTAACCCCCCGCACCACGCGCGTATAGCGTGGGGGTTATGGGTGTGATAATATACACATTTTTGCTGAAACACGATTCTATCCCCCCCACTTTTTGTCTGATTAAAACGAAAGTAAACTAAAACGCTCCCGTATCTAGCGTAACGCACACACAGAGGAACACAAATAAGTCTGTTGATTTGACTGAAGGGTCATCCAGCCAATCACATCAAATTTAGTTAGCGCTAGTGAAGAGGGAACCAGAGCCGCTCTGATCAAATTCAAAGTGTGTGTCTTTCAAGGCTACGATACCTGTGCTGCTGCTTGGGTCTGCATTAGTAAACGTCTGCAGTCAGCAGATTTGAGGTAGAATTGAAATGATAATTGTTACTGCATTATGACACCACTGTAACCCCACGCACACACTCAAACACAAATGGTGTTTGGTGTTGGATATGTTTGTATGTGAGTAAAATGTAAATATTTTTTAGAAATGTCTTTGTGACTTCATATTCTATGAAAACATTCATTGTCTTAATAGTATGGCGCACAAAAGATGGATAAGTGCATTGAGAGTGTTGAAATTGTGACTGCAGATAGGGCAAAAGGATGTAGTGATTGTAAAAACAAAACAAAAAACAGTAAATAGGACATTGTTCCCATTCAAATCATCAGAAGAATAACTCAGAGAGCAAGACTTCAACCCTGTTCTGTTGCCAGTGATGCAGATGGTGTTTTATGGAAGCTAAGGTCCAAGAGGAAAGCAGGCTTAGTAAATGGAACATGATGCCATCCTATCTGCCCCACAGTAAGATCAATGTACAAGGAAAAGATATGAGGAAAACATTGTTTGGTAGAGTGGTTGCGTGCACACGTGTAGGACAAAATGTACAAAAGTAAAGTAAAAGCAATTTACAAAAGATTCACTGAACAAAAATGCTGATGTGGTACATAAAAATGTAGCTAAAAATGTGGAGAATGCAATGCAATCAAGCATTTTGGACGATATATTTTCACAAGCTGGCAGAAAAGGCAACAGGCCGATGTGCGTTTTATTTGGAGACTGTTTTGCGAGACAGAGACTGAGTTTGCTGTTGATATTCTGGGGATAGGCTACAACATAGCCAATGTACGACTTTAGCCTTTTAATATATTTGCTGCATTGGATCAGTCTTCCTAGAACAGGCAAGGGCTTTCTAGCCTCACGTCAGCAGCGCTGCATCACCCATATAGCCTACATTAAAACAACCAGCGGATGGTGGGCGGGTGCCGTTTTGAAAATTGGTCAAAAAACTTTGGTGTTGATGGATGGCTGATGGATGATAAGTTTTGCTATGCAGTTATGGTTGAAATAATAGCCCATCAGCGCATCTCTAGTGTGTGTGCCTCTCTCTCGCTCAGAGGGGAGGGAGAGGCTGAGGGTCGATCCAGCATGGATTCTAAACTCTGTGGTGGATAGGATCTAGAATTAGGTGTTAACAATACTACTACGCTAGGTCGAAGTACTCCCAAGTGCTATTGCGCCACACATTGTAGTTCTCCGGTTTATTCGCTTGGAAAATCGCCACGTTTCACGTTGCGTGGCCGTAGCATTTCTATCAACTACTCGTGCAACTGTATTTAAGTCGGTAAAACGTGGATGTTTTTGATTACTTCTACGCTTAGTTGCCGTCAAAGCCCGCTAGCATAGCAACATGCTAACACAGTCCAGCCGCGCACCAGAGCGTTTGAGTGCACGTACGGACACGGGAGAGGTATGACTCAACTCGTGAAAGTTAAGGTAAGAACATATATTACTACTGACATTGGGTGGCGTGTTCCTTTAATAAAAGCCAATCGGCAGTAAGCACCTCTAAATTATGCACCACTCAACTTTTTAGAGCAATAGAAAGCCATTTTGGCACGTTGATACTTTTTTTGGCAAAATGTGTAATCACTGGCAAGCTCTCAAAAGAATCAGAGGATGAATGAAAACAAGAACCCAAACAGATGCTAATGAATCAGCTGGATATCACAACAATTAAACCATCTGTCACATTTATTGGCTTACAATTTCAAATTTATTCAAGCCTTTCACGCCATAAACAGGAAATCAGGAAATTCTGTGAATGATAAAAAACACTCGGATAAAACAGCTGGATGTGTGAATGGCTCTGCTAGGCCCATCCTTTGCTATCGGTAAGATCACAAAAGAGAAAATGGAAACAACATCACAGAATTGTTCAGCAAGTCACTTTGATTTGGATGTCGGACTTTTGAATAGCATGTGCTCTGCTCGGCTCAGCTTTGCTCATGGGTATAGCGATATGAATTGAACATATCAGTAATGTTTTTGCTTTAACTCTGTAAAGCAACCTTGAGTTTGAGAAAGGCGCTATATAAATAAATGTTGTCATCATTATTATTATTATTATTATTATTATTATTATTATTAACACAGACAACAGAGATTGTGGACAATAGGTATGGACGGACAGTCAAGCAAATTGTGCCATTGCACCACCCAAAAGCTGTTGCAGTGCCACCACTGCAGCTAGGTGTCACACATGTCGGACTATAATTGGTGCACGACAGCTGGCAAGTCCACCCTTTGTGAGTGCACAGGTTCTGCTGCCTTAGCAGGTAACAAGGTGCACAGGTGCATAACGGTGCAAACTCCCCTCTCCACACCTTTAAGATCACACTTAACCTTGATAGTCATCTATACCACAGACTACAAATTATTGTTACGGTTAGGTCTGGGAATTGGTTTGGTTAAGGTAGCCTATAACAACAAACGGCATTTCAGCAAAACATCTATAAAGTTTTTGCAGACGGACAATCCAAACATTTACTGCATGTGTGAGTATTTGCTCTTCTATGTGGAGTTCTTGCTAAACTTGTTGCCCTTGTTTGCACATCCCAGAACAAACTGCCACTGACTCAATGCTGACTTTAACTCTATGGAAACCCTGCACTGTTATGGTCTGTGCAGTGAGGTAGCTAAGCACTGCAGAGGTTGTGTTTGAGTGAGGGAGAGAGAGAGAGTACACTGCTATCTGGGATCATGTCAGATATAAAAAACTGTTTTCCATATGAAACACAAACACCATTTCGGCTGTTAGTGTTTGTGGTGGTGCTTGGCCATGGACCGGGGGTTATGGGTAGTGTTGTCATGGGGCACGGGCAAAGCTGCCAGTCTTTTTGTAGCAGAAGTCAAGTCTATTCAATTCATGAATGAAAGAATGAAATTAATAAAACTTAAGTATGTAAAAGCAGGAATGAATGAATGGTAAATAATTAAATAAGCAAACAAACAAAAGTGTTTTTTTTTATCAATGGAGTGAAAAGGGTGAGTCTACCATCTCTCTCTCTCTCTTTTTCCTTCTCTCTCTACCTCTCATTCTCCTCTCCCTCCTCTCTCCTCCCTCCCTACTTTCCTTCTGCACATCTCTCATCGCCCTATGTACCCTCTCTCCTCTCTCTTTAGCCTCCGCTGTCTGCCTGAGTATTTTTTGTTTTTATTAATGACATGATGTTGGCCCTTGTCAGCTGCAGGTTCTAATGTTTTTTAGTGGTGTAAATGCAAGAACAGTGATGATCAACCTTTCTCCGGTCTCCTCTGTGCCCATTATTGTCCATCTCTTCTCCCATCTCCTCTTTTCTCTCTCCTCCCTTCTCAACTTTCTCTCATTAATGGCACCCATTAATGCATTTAGCAGAAAGAGCTTCCACTGTCCCTGTCCCAATAAGACAGGTAATACTTCGAGTTCCACTAAAGTTTGGATTCCTGGAAGTTAGAAAAACTGACAAAATAGGTTAAGAAACATTTCCCACTGTGAAGGAGAAAGTGCACCCCAGTGTCAACCTCACCTGTCATACGGTGACCACATATGCTATGCTGTTTTTCTTAGTCTGCATTTTTTCTATGGCTAGACTGTGGTCAAAATCTGAGTCTGTATGTGGTCTGCCTCTGCTTTCTATCTCTGACTGTAATGAGATATTCCTCTGATATTTTTTCTTTTGATTTTGAATATTATTTAACAGAATTCTGCATGTTTTTTTTTTTTGGATGCCTGTCCCATCTGGTGTATCTATGTTCTTGCTCTGTGAGTGGACTGGATACGTTACTTACATACACTGCAATTGGCTGGACTACTCAGTCAAATATTTTGCTCAGATTCTTAATAGATATGTTCCAAAAATCTCTTTTTATTCCATAAAGAGCTCTGTAAGATTGTTTCAGCACATTGTCTGCCATGTTGAAACTCCCTGATGCAATCATAATCAAGCCAGGGTAAGGCCACCTTATTGGGCGCTCTGCTCTAGGGCGTTGCTGCCTAGATTGAAATGTTATCCGTGTTCTTGACACCCGGGTTGCTTTTGGAATATGTTGTTTGTATTTTTAAGATTTACTGTCAGGGTCTACTCCCCCTTCTCTCTCTCCTTTCTTTACCATTTATCTTCATCACTCTCTTTTCTCTGTCTTCCACTCTCTCTCCCCCCTTCTCTCTCCTTCTTCCTTGCCCCTCCCACTCTCCTCTCCTCTCGCTCTGCTCCTCTCTCTCTCTCTCTCTCTCTCTCTCTCTCCTCTCCGCTGGTGAATAAAAGAGCACTGTGCCCTGCTGAAGGGCTGTCAGCTCTGAGACCCTCCTGCCGCACTTGCGAAGTAAACACACTGACAAGACTCATCAAGGGCATGGCCACTGACAAGTGTGTGTGTGTTTGTAGGGTGTAGTGTGTATGTTTGTGTGTGTGTGTGAGAGAGAGAGTGGGTGTATTTGAATGGAAAAGAGTGACAGGGACAGTTACACATGCTGTAATTTTGTATATGAAGTGAACTGTGAATATACTGTATGAATTGGGTATTCAATACCCAATAGTGAGTGAATAATGAGTCAGTGTATGAATATGTCTGTGTGTGTGTGCATGCATACATTGCTCATGTGTCCACATGTATGTTTCTGTATGTGTGCATGCTGTATGCATGTGTATGTGTGTGGGTGTTTTTACACATACATGTGTGCATGCATGCATGTGATTGTGTGTATGTGTGTGTGTGTGTAAGGTCAGGGGAAAGTGGGGATGTGCACACGGTGAGGTATCCTGTAACACACAGCTGCCTGTGCCCTGCCTGACTGCATCCAGCTGGAAAATGGGCAAACATTCTGTCCAAGCCGCCTTGCCGACATCGATCTGGGTCTGGCCCGGCCGCCTACGCTAAACCGGGTCAGTACCAACACAACAAACAAACAAACACAAACAAATTAATCACATGGACCGAATCTTAGAGCCTCTAGTCCTCTCTGGTCCAGACTGGGCACTGATTTGGCCCGGATCTCCGGTTCTGATCTGGCTGACATGGAGGTGGGTGTTGACAAAGCATGCCTTGCTTGGCTCGGTCTGTATTCCTAGTGGGAGTCCCAGGGATGTGCTGTCCGTGAGGCTGGCAAGGCCATCTACTCTCCCCACCCACCCAGGTCAGTGTCAGGCTCTCCACAATAATGCACGAAACAGCCCTGCGTTTAATTCTGGACAGGAATGCCGCCTGCTTCACCAGTCACTGAACCCAACTTTCCATCAGTGCAGAACACACAAAGCCCTCTTTCTGTTCTCCATCTCTCCTCCTCTCACTCACTCACTCACTCTCTCTCTCTCACACTCTTCCCCTCTCTCTCTTTCTTCGGGCTTCTCCCCACTTGCCGTTTTTGAGTGGCTTCATGTTTCATTCCCACAGAACTCCACTTCGGCCTCCTTCCCGTTCTTTAGTTACACAAATATTTTCGTACTTAGAGAGCAATCATTTGCAAGAAGTGCAGGAAACCCTTGCTGGAACTTGACAAGGACCAGAAGCGAACACCCACACGGGATACTTATTTTGGACGCAGGGCTGAATGAGCCGACACAGGTTGGCGATACTCCACTGCCTCTCCAGGGGTCGTGTGTCTTCGCCTTCAGTGCTCCTCGCTCTCTAATTTCGGCGTTTCGTCTCGTCTCCTCTTATTGAGAACTCGTTAGACGCCATCTGTGGAGTGAAGGTGTGCAGGAGGTTCTAGAACCATAAAAGCACATCTGTTCTCGCGTTGTTTTTTTCTCACGTTGTTGTGATTTGTGACTGTTCCTCTGGGGGAGTAAGGCGGAGCAGATTCCAACGTTCAGGTGAAGATGGACTGTCCACAGACGTGGTGGGGAGAGTGATAGCCAGATATCACCCCACAGGTGACCCCAAGGATCCACCCACTCTCTGTCTCACACACACACACACATACACACACACACGCATACACTCCTTAAGGGAAATAATCTCAACTATATGGAGGAGAGACGAACATGAATCTGACTACAGTTCATTTAGTTTGTTTTCAACGCATATAAAGAATAAAACCGAACCATGACCCAGCAAAGAGAAGAAAAAAGAAGGAACTTCTCCAAGCCTTTGTGAAACAAAAAAAAAACCTAAAACACAAATACCCACATCAGCGGATGTGTGAACTAAAATCTAGGTGCCTTCTCAGCTACAGCAAACTACAGACATCAAAATACTCTGTATGCATTTTCACAAAAAATGAAATAATACACTTAAAATAAGACATTGGAATGTGCACCTAAGAGATCATACCATTAGTACTTTGAACCTACCACACTCAGTTATGGCATCTACAGTATTTTGACAGGCAAGCCAACAGATCTGAAATTTTGTTCTTGGTGTCATGGTAGATGCTTGGCTTGAAATATATGCAAGTTGTGGGGTACCGCATGGGTGGATTGTTTTTGTTTCCAAAGATACAAGTGAAGGGGGAAACAAGCCCCTAAATACAGACCACAATAGAATCCCACTCCGCCACACTAATAATAACTAGATGTACCGCAGAGCGGTACAAAATATGACCGCCGCCCAGTCCAGCACATTTTTTCCACAAAAATAAATCACGCTGAAAGGCCTATATGATTCTAACTGTCTCACTAAATTGCATTATCCACACTCAATTCTCACTGGTATCTGCTAGACAACAAGTACCAAAACATGATTAGTTCATAGATTTCACATGTAAAATTCATTTTATACAACCCCACCTCCATCTTGCCTGTTCATAATTCTGAGAAATTCTTGAATTGTGTGCATATGTGCATGTACATGTTTATGTTATGTGTGTGTGTGTGTGTGTGTGTGTGTGTGTGTGTGTGTGTGTGTGCGTGCGTGCTTGTGTGTGTGCCTGCGTATGTGCCTGTGCAAGCGTACATATGTCTACTGTGTGAGTATGTGTCATACGTATGATTACTGTGAATGTATGTGTGTGTGTGTGTATCTGTTTGTGCACATGTGTGTACATAAAATGTGTTAACATGACCCCTGGAGGCAAACATACGGAAAAAAATGGTCATCCTAGTCCCTACAGTTCTCAAGATATTCACAGAGAACTGTGTCTGCCCTACCCTCCTTTCGGGGGTCCAGTCCAGCGGGGGGGGCTACAGATCAAAACGAAAAACGACGGTTCCATGCTATCCATGTGGGGTTACATGCCCACCAAGTTTTGTGTACCCCGGTCTTTCAGTGTCCCGGGAATCCTTGTTGGTGTACGTCACTAAATGTACACATACATTATTTTATTGTAAGGCCCCCCATGAACGAAAGTACACAAAACTTGGCATGCATACGGAGGGTGTCATAATGATCCTACACTTTTAATTTCGTGCAGTTTTGACCTTGTCAGCCAGAGATATTGTGATGAAAACACCTAATTTTTTGCTTTTTAATTTTTAACTAGGTGGCGCTATACATGAAATAAGTGGTAATGGGATGGGTTGACATGCCCCCTTAAGACCAACATACATAAAAAAGGTGGACCTCCTAGGCCCTACGGTTCTCGAGATATTCACAGAAAACTGTCTCCGGCCACCTACAGGCCAGTTGGTGTATAGTAACATAAATTAATTTATTGTGTGGCCCCCCATGAACGGAATTCCACGAAACTTGGTGTGCATACAGAGGGTGTCATAATGATCCTACACTTCCAATTTCGTGCAGTTTTGACTATGTTAGGTCACAGATACCTGCGATTACAACACCTCATTTTTACTTTTTTGTGTTTAACTAGGTGGCGCTATACATGAAATGAGTGGTTATGGAATGGGTTGACATGGCCCCTTGAGATCAACATACAAAAAAAAAATGGTCCTCCTAAACCCTACGGTTCTCGAGATATTCACAGAAAACTGTGTCTGCCCTACCCTCCTTTCAGGGGGTCCAGTCCAGCGGGGGGGCTACAGATCAAAACGAAAAACGATGGTTCCATGCTATCCATGTGGGGTTACATGCCCACCAAGTTTCGTGTACCCCGGTCTTTCAGTGTCCCGGGACTCATTGACGGAAATTTGGGCATGCGAAAAAGAAAAAAAAAGAAAGAAAAAAAAGAAAAAAAAATCTGACTAAACCTATATGACCGCCGCTTCGCTGCGCGGCGGTCATAATAACACATTTAATTTGTACAACGCTTTCCAAGACACTTGTGAGATGCTTGTGACACTCAAAGAGTTACTAGGCGGTATAGTGATCGTCCAGGGTTCCACGGATTGTGTACACACACAACACACACGTGACACACACACCATGGATCAGCTTTATAGGGCCCAGTGTACCTCCAGTGACTCATGTGTCTCATGTGTCACTTGAAATGAAAGGCATTAACACACTAGTTGTTTTACTGCAGTACACACCATAAAGGCTTTCACAGTGTTGTCAAGAGATGTATGGTAGGCTGTTACAGCATTCATTTTGAGAGGTGTCATGCACTTGTTTCCCCTATACAATATTAAACTATTCATAGAGGATATGGCAACATATAAAAATATAACACAGTGATTGAAGTTGTTTGTGGTTTGAATGGCAAAACAGTCTTGTGGGAGAGAATGTTTGCCATTCTTATGGCAGTGTGAGTCACTTGTTGCCTATGGTGAATTTTGCATGATATGTCAGCTGCTTTTTTGTAGGCGTGCATTTGTAAAGTACGTGGGTGTGGTATTGAGACAAGTTTATAATGAATATAGCTGAGTCTGTTCACCCCTGATAAGGAGCAAGGCCAGGTTGATTTCTTCTTTGTGTGCTATTGCCCTGATGTGTCTGGTATTTCTGTGAAGCTGTTTCCGCGAGTACAACTGACAAAGGTGAGGGGTTAAAAGCCATGCAATCAACCACACAATCAGACCATCAGACCGGCAGCTCCTCAGAAGATAGGAAGTCGAGCTGAAGACAGGATGAGAGACAGAGAGAGATTAAGTGACAGACAGGGAAAGAGACAGAGAGAGAGAGGGATGTGTATCTGATGCACCATGGGACTGGGAGAAATGGTCTATTTATAGTTAATTTAGCCAAATGTCACTGACTCAGGGCTGTGTGTGTGTGTGTCTGTGTGTGTGTGTGTGTGTGAGAGAGAGAGTGAGAGTGTGTGTCTCTCTCTCTGTGTGTGTGTGTGTGCTAATCATTTGCCCATCATCTTTGCATGTGTAAGTGAAGTGAAAAGCACACAGAGAGGAGAGAAGAGCATATCATTTGATTAGATCATAGGAGGAGAGAAGAGGAGAATGTAGAATAGGCAAGAGTAGAGGAATGGAGAGGAGAGCATAGAATTAAATTAGGTCATAGGAGGAGAAGATAGAAGACAACAAAAGAGGAGAGGAAAGAGAAGAGATAAGACAAGAGCAGAACATAAAAGAGCAGGAGAGATGAGAGGAGTGATGAGAGAAGAGGATATAAGAGGAGAGGAGAGAAGAGCAGCTGAGAGGAGAGGACAGGAGAAGAACTGAGAGGAGAGAAGTGGAGAGAAGAGCTAAGAGAAGAGGGAGGATTGGGCCTTGCACACATGTTGGCCGGATGCTGCATTTCTGTACATCAGCAGAACAAAACGGTTTCAGGCTCTAAGATGACACTGCCGTATCTCTGAAGTCAGATGTCATGGTTGCCGAGGAGGGACTGGCCTCGATGGTCTAAGGCAAGATGGAATTTTATGGTTGTCAAGGGAGACCAGTAGAAAGTGTTGCCAGGGCATTAAGAATGTTACTGTCGTCACAGGAGACCTAAAGTCATGATTATTATGGGCTGTCCTTGTAAGAGGTGAGTCCAGAGCCCAGAGACTAGGAGTGACCATGACAAGGGGATGCGGGGGAAATTTGTGTGTTTTAATAGAACTGCTGTCAGCTGAACCGCTGGTCAGCCACCAGAGAGGCATAAGTGTGTTCCACCAGACATGACGTGCCACCACTGACATTTCGAAAGGGGCAAATGCATGTATGCTGAAGTTTGTGTGCATGCATGTGTGTGTGTGTATGTGTGTGTGTGTGTGTGTGTGTGTGTGCATATCATGTGAGTACATGACTAAGTGTGTGTGTGTGTATGTATGCGTGCATGTGAACTCAGTGAGAGTCACACTGTGTCACAGGCATACTCAAGATGAAGTAAATGTCAAATGTCTTGTGTCAAAGCCTGGACTCTCAACAGGCCAGCAGAGAGGGAGGGAGAAAGATATAGAGAGAGGGAGGAGGGAGGGAGAAAGGGATAGAGAGAGGGAGAGACAGTGGTGTAGTCTACGTAGAACGCAGGTATACGCCGTATACCCACCTAAAATGTTTAGTATACCCACTGAAAATTCATTTTTCAATATTTAGAATAGCACAGCCACGTTTCATCAACGGCCACTTCTCATGGAAGCCTTGTAATTTACCAACACAACGATATTACACTTTACAATATTCATTTGGAGATTGCGGCAGTCAATCTCCCATGGATTTTCCATCAGTTGTTTCCAGATATGAAACCATGCAGCGTTGACCACTGGCACTGCTTTCTATGGGGACGAATGGCTGAATGTCAGATCACCGCCATGTTTAACCGGTATCACATATTGCCAGCATCAATCAGCCTTCCCCCCGACCCCGAGCTTCCAGATTAAAACAGCAGCACAGCAGCGTTCCAGGTTTTTAGTTGGGGACGACGAGGATGGCCAGGCGCAAAGAACAGCAAGACCTTCGGAACTTTTTTAATAAGGTTGCCCGACCTGATGTCAAAAACATCATTCACGCTTTTTATGAGACTTGTATTGCTACCAAGTTACCCTTCTAGGTTGTTTAATTTGTGGACATAACACGGTAATAACACAGGCTAGTCATGCTGTAGTCTAGCTTTCGTTCTTCTCTCAATACTAGCAAGCATACTCTGATCCACGTTACCCTACTTAGTTTTAATTTCTGGACGTTTGTTTATCTGGGATTATTCTTTGGAAATAACTCCTAATCGCCATGTCTGTCTGTAAACGGTCTACAAGATGTGTACTGTGGCTGTCTGGATTAAGTATCTATCATGAACTTTATTTACTAGCCAGAACCATGCTATCTCCATGGTATGCATGGATGGAGAGATATATTATCTGTACTTATGGGTAATAACATTATCTACCACACTGTTACTGCGATATAATGCCAGATGCAAAAACCTTTAGTGCATGTGATGAGTTTACAAAACAGGCTATATTTCTATTGACCAACATTTAAAAATCAGCTAATCTAATTTTGTTTGGCCTTGACTTGCTGTAGGCCTACTTGATAGTAACATTTTTGATTGTCATAGATGAAAATGTGTAAAAATGAAACTTAAAATTGGCCTATTTTTGTCATAGCTTTTAGAGGGCTTTGCATCTGAACTATTTGCATCTGAACTCATATGAAACAGAGTTGTTCATTGTTTTCTCTAGATGGCAGTGGCAGTCAGCAACAAGGTGCAAGGGGAGCTGGAGGGGACCTTGACACTGAGATGGTGGACCAGTGGCGGAGCTAGGGGGTGGCTTAGGGGGCTTAAGCCCCGAATCTTTTTTCAAAAGCCCCGAATCTTTTTTTAGTGTTTTAAATTCCCGGCAATTCTTATTTCCAATATAACTTCCCCTCGGTTTCTCTATAAATGTCACAAAATGCTCTATTACTGAGGAAATATATCCCTTACCGGTATTTTCAAAGCCCAATATTGAAAAATAATTTGACTTGCTACACGATCTATGCCAGGTCTCTGGGCTATCCGCTATGTAATGGTGATTTCAATGGTTAGATTGATTTGTTTAGATCCAGTGAAAATGCTGCCTTGACAACGCTACGTCATGGCTTCGGTGTTCCAAAAAGCCTCTGTCAGAAGTCTGTCACTTTTACAGTCTGTGATAAAACACTTTGTGTACATGTTGTTGAAACGTTTTGGATATTAGAAAGTTTTTCAAAAGACCACCCAGCTCCGTTCAAGCAACAGCATCGCCCAGTGAACTGATGGATAGTGTTGTTTCAGGTTGGTGATTTCACGTTAAGAGCTTTCAGTCAGTTAGACAGGCTAACGTTAGGCTACTTGGCTAGCTCCCTAGCACTAAATGCTTAACATTAAATGTCCTCTTTCGTCGGCGGTAAAGGCAAATTCAGTACTCTAATAGGCTAGCTAAGCCTACTGCAGAAATTCCAGCTCTCAAAACAAAGTGATCCTCGTCTTGTAATAAATTAGGCTACACTGTTTTGAAATGTCAGAAAAACTCATTAACAGTTATCTGCCCATGTCAACTTTTCAGTGTCATATGTTGCACAAAAGAATGTTAACTGTTAGCCTACCTTAAAACCTTGTTGATATCCTATCCACCACCACAGATCTTATAATCCAAGAGTCCACATAAATATAAAAGTCATGTTATGTTGTTTTGGCTGCCTAACTAATGATATATTGAGAGGAAAGGGCCCTTTCCATAAGTGTGTTAATCAAGCACCATGCAGTCTGCATTCATAATCTAGGTGCTTGATTTTATGCACCTGTGTAAAGGGACCTGATGAAACCTATGAATAATCTTGCTAAATTACAAAATTAATATAATTTAGAAACGCCTATGTCAAGATGATAATGCATTCCTTCTAAAATACCCTTGTATCATCATGACTGGCCATACTGTAAAATATATCATAATATTATGTATATTATAGTATAAGATATTCTATATATTTGTCACACAGATGAGATCAGGGAAGAGGAAGAAGGAGAATAGCAATAATAAACAATAATGTCATATCAAACAATAGCCTAATGAAAATAAACAAATACTATAATATACAAACCATAAGAAACGCTTAATTAACTAAGTACATGCTAAACAGATATGAACAGATATTGCCTCTTGAAAGACCCAAAACTATAATTTTACACAGTGTAGTGCCAGTCAGATACCTTGAATCTGTTCAAAAATGTGAAACTAACATTCAAGTCTCAATGTGTCCATTAGTTTACACAAAATTCACTAGAAGTCATTATTTAAGGGGTTATTTAAAAAAAAAAAAATTAAATGGGCTAAGCCCCGAATGTTTACAATGTCTGGCTCCGCCCCTGTGGTGGACCAGCAGGAGCAAGCAGGAACTTCAAGAGCTGGAGAGGGTATTTGATGATTATTTACTATTGGTTTTGAAAGTGAATTTATGCTGTCCCTCACGCATGCAAGGGGCAGGTAAGTGCAAATCTGCGACCCCCACAAACATTTTTGTCCCTTAATATTGGTCCCGAGGGGTCCCGAGGGGTCGAGTCCCGACCCCTGGTTTGGTAACCACTGAGCCCATTACTGGCCAAAATATACAGTATGCCCACCTCAAAAAAGTAGACTACACCACTGGGGAGAGATATGTCAAGGTGGGAGAGAAAGAAAAAAAGGAAAGAAAGAAAGAAAGAAAGAAAGAAAGAAAGGGGGAGATGTAGGGGGGAGGGCAGAAATGCGTTGATGTGAGATTGCACTGTATGGTGGACAAACAGGTACAGAGAGGAAGAGGAAGAAGAGGATGCAGATCGACAGGCTAATGTCCTGCCTAGGACAAGAAGGAAGAGTTTTCATATCCTCATTGGGACACACACACACACACAATGCACAATACACAGTCTCAGGACAAATAAGATTATAACTGAAAATAAAAGAGCAAGAGTGGGTGGAGAGACTAGCACACACACACACACACACACACACACATGAATACATGCATCTAAAAAAAGACATGCATGCTTGATTTGTGTTCAGATGAAAAGATTTCACGCTTAGTTCTGTTTTTTTTACTCAAATCTGATTTTTCTGCCTTGATGGCTCCCACTCGTGTGTGTGTGACCCATATCTGTCACTGTATCACACACATGCACACACACACACACACACACACACACACACACACACACACACACACACACATCCACAGACCTCTAACAATCATACTCACACACAGACTCTAACACACACACACACACACACAGACCCTAACACACACACACACACACACACACATGTTCACACACACATAGACGACATACTGGACATCCACACACAAGGTCACAAACGCACTGAACATAAACAGCACAAACACTTACACACAAACAGACAGCCCCTAAAATAGCCTTCCCTTTGACGAAGGAGGTGAACAGAATGCTGACAGAAAGAGAAAATGGGGCCTGGGAGCCCTCCACAGGGCTCCAACCTATACATCGGCATCCCACTGAGAGGACAACATGGGACAGTGCAGAAAAGTGTGTGTGTGTGTGTTTTTGTGTGTGTATATGTGTGTGTGTGTGTGTGTGTGTGTATGTGTGTTTGTGTGTGTGTATGCGCACGTGTTTATGCACGTATGTTAATTCCTCTGTGTGTGTGTGTGTGTGTGCGTGAGTGAGGAGCTTGAGCACAAGGTTTGGCAGGAGTGTGTGGTACAGCCGTCTTCATGCCGTCTGCAGACAGAAATAGCTTCAGCGTTAATAGGATTGGAAAAGGGGTTGTAAACATGCCAGCCTCTAAACAAGCACTTTACCCAGCGTTTTGCAGAACACTCATGTTCTACTGTCACCTCTATCTCCCTCTCCACCTTAGTCCAAACCTAGTCCAAACCTGAGCACACACACACATACATGTGTGTGTGTGTGCGTGTGTGTGTGTGTGTGCATGTGTGTGTGCAGTGCTACACCTGTGTGTACCATGTGTATGTTGAATGTAGGCCTAAAGTAAGGTAAAGTGAGAAAGAAAAATGTATGCATTTTTAATATACGACCATTATCCTAGTATGACGACTACTCTTTGTGAACACGCTGTTCCACAGTACGCCCTGGTTGCCACTAGCAACAGGTGCGTGAGACCGTCCCTATCTCTTTCTCTCTCCCCCCATCTCTCTCTCTCTCTGACTGGGCTCTGTTCACCCCATCACCCCACAGATGGCCAGACTGTGTCTGCCTTCGACCTTGAGGAGATGGAAGTGACCTTTCCCTGGACTGCGCAGGGGTCATCAGGACATCCCAGCGTGACCACCACTCTGTGTGTGTCGAGCATAAGCACACAAACTCAGCCCAGTGTTGCCACAACGCAGACCTCTGCCCCTACTCTCAGTGTATCTCTCTTTACCTGGGAGCCTGGGGGAGTGTGTGTGTGTGTGTGTGTGTGTGTGTGTGTGTGTGTGTGTGTGTGTGTGTGTGTGTTCGTGCGCGCGCGTGTGTCTCTGTGTGTGTGTATTTAGGTTTATGTGTTTGTGTGTAAGACTGTTGGTGAGGGTGTGTATGTTTGTGTGTCTTTGTGCCTGTTTGTTTGTGTGTCTTTGTGTGTGTGTGTGCATACGTGTGTATATTTGTCTGTCTTTGTGTGTGTGTGTGTGTGTGTGTGTGTGTGTGTGCGCATGTATGTTTGTGTGTGTGTGTGTGTGTGTGTTGGCTCTTGCTGCAGAAGCCCCTGTATTTGAAGCCACAGCACCTTGAGAGTGTTTTGGCCTCTGTTGCCGACCACATTAGTCATCCTGCTGGCATGAGTGGACGTGTGTCAGCACCCAGCGACTCGGCCAATTAGAGCGCAATCCTAATTACTCAAGCCCAGGCAGCAGACGCCGCAGCCCACAGGAGACCCAGCACACACACTCAGGCAGGGGGCAAGTGTGTGTCTGTGTGTGTATTTGTGTGTGTTTGTGAGGTGGGGTTCTGTAAACTTTAGAGTTACAGAAAAGCACCAGAGACAACCTAGTGGAGTATGTGTTGACAGCAGGCCTCAGAGGGTGAGAGAGAATGAAGTGTGTGTGTGTGTATGTGTGTGTGATGGATGATGGAATAGCTTTGAAGAGCTGCAACAGGATATATGGAATGTGTGTTTGTGTTTGTGATTTTAGTTAAAGGGGCTCTCTCCTGAGAAATGAAGTCAGTTTCTGTGCTAACCCACATCACTTAAACTAATACAAAAATGTTCAATCTAAATATGTCAAGGGTCTTAAACTGTAAATAATAATGAATTGATCCTCTGTTATGTGCAAATCATTCTGGATTGAAAATGGATTTGTTTTATGAAAAAATAAAAATATTTTTGTTGTTAGTAAAAAAAAAGGAAGAAAATAGTGGAAATGGTTGTCTCATGCGGTACCATTCATCATAGGAGATATCCTCATCAAGTCATTGTCAAACTAAGTTTCCTTCATTACCTTTCCCCTGTGTGTTTACTGTTGAATCATACTATTTAATTCTCTACTGCAGTACTTAATGGTGAGAGTGTGAAGCTAACGAACCAAACGGAGGGCCGTTCCACTGAAAGGTGTGTTTGTTCTCTCAGTCCTAATTTCCCCAGGGGCTCCACACACTCCCTGTGGAGTCACTCCATCGCTGATCACATCTACACTGGCCCAGCATGCAGCATGTAGGGAGACAGCTGTACAGCAGGGATGCAGGCGTGTGAGGATGCCGAGATGAAGAGATGTCTGAATGTGGAGGTGTAGAGAGGTGGGGATGTGTAGGTGTAGAGATGTGGGAATGTAGAGATGTGGGAGTGTGGAGGTGTAGAGATGTGGGGATGTAGAGATGTATGAATGTGGAGGTGTAGAAATGTGGGGATGTAGAGATGTATGAATGTGGAGGTGTAGAGATGTGGGGATGTAGAGATGTATGAATGTGGAGGTGTAGAGATGTGGGGATGTAGAGATGTGGGAGTGTGGAGGTGTAGAGATGTGGGGATGTAGAGGTGTATGAATGTGGAGGTGTAGAGATGTGGGGATGTGGAGGTGTATGAATGTGGAGGTGTAGAGATGTGGGGATGTGGAGGTGTAGAGATGTGGGGATGTAGAGATGTATGAATGTGGAGATGTAGAGATGCAGGGGTATAGAGAGAGGGGATGCCAGAGTGTGATGATGTAGAGATGTGTGCATATAGAGATGCAG
The DNA here is from genome assembly GCF_046254945.1 of Alosa pseudoharengus. NCBI lineage: Eukaryota > Metazoa > Chordata > Actinopteri > Clupeiformes > Clupeidae > Alosa > Alosa pseudoharengus. The sequence continues at coordinate 16,029,862 of NW_027468630.1, read as the reverse complement.
GGGTATAGAGAGAGGGGGTGCCAGAGTGTGATGATGTAGAGATGTGTGGATATAGAGATGCAGGGGTATAGAGAGAGGGGATGCCAGAGTGTGATGATGTAGAGATGCGTGGATATAGAGATGCAGGGGTATGAGGATGGATAGGTGTAGAGATGCAGGGAGGCATGGGTGTAGATACGGGGATGCAGGGATGATTCTACAGAGGTGCTCGCTCAGATGACCTCGGCTGGCCTTAATCCAAATAATCCCCAAATGAGCAGAACCCAGCTGCTGTAAACCCTGCACACACCACTGGCTTAGAAAAACAATCACACATATGCACACACACACACACAGATACACACACACTCACAAAAACACACACACACAGATTCACAAAAATACACATACACACACACACACACCCATTGGGATGCAATAATACAGTGTGCCCACAGCTTGTATTCATCATGGTAATGGTTACTTGCTGTACTGCAAAGGCAGGGATGTAGTGGAGGCTAAATGCAAGTAAACGCAGTTTATCCACCTCTGAAATTTCAGAAATAGAGTTTATCCACTTCTTATTAGAGTTTATCCACCTGTCAAAAGAGTTTATTCACCAATTGCAACTTTTAACATTCAAAACACTGAATGACACTGTATTATCCATATTCATAATACAGTATGTACACTCATCAACACTCTAGGAACCATTTATTACCATTGGTATTGTTATAAACATGGGACAATAACCTCCACCATCATCAAACATGTTCTGAATGCCTTTTTAAAAATCTGATACCGCATGGCGCAGTCCACCTCACTGTGATCACAGAATTCATAGTTTACCCACCTCTTATTTTACCACTAAATCCCTGTAAAAGGGGTAGCTTTCAATTGCTCTGAAGATCAAACTGTCATTGGAGATAGCTAGATGTGTTAATTTCTTCTCTCACTGATGTTTTATACCCAAATGTGTGCGGGAGGGATTTTTTTTTATTGCATGAGGGAATCCTGTGCCAAAAACACACATACAGTATACAGAGAGAGAGAGAGAGTAATTTTCAAATCTAAAACCTAGAACATTTAAAAACAACACATAAATGAATATTGCTTCTGGTGAACCTGGCGCCATTCTCCTGATGATACTAATGAAGATGTTATTTCCTGTTGATCTACGTTGAAATGTTAAATGTAATGTGATTTGGATAATGAAATAACTGTGAGATAAGAAGTGTCTATGATGTAATTTGTGTACCTGAGAGAGAGAGAGAGAGAGAGAGAGAGAGAGAGAAAGAAAGAGAGAGAGTTCTAGTCTCCCATCCGAGTTTCCCACCGGAGTCTATGGATGCTCAGATACTGAGATTCAACTTCTCAGGTGGGATGCATGCAGCCATCATTAGGACAATGCTCTCTTTGAGACATGCTCTGCTGCTGCTGCTGTTTCCTTTACAAATTGGAACCACTGGTATGGCATTACACCTGGTATGCTGTGCCGCACAGACTTCTGTGGGCTATTTTTTACTGCCGTTTGAACCCCATCTAATGCCATGGCCACAGCTATGATTTTAGTAAGTCATTTCCTGTCTTTGGATTCAGACTGATACCGTCTGTATTGATACTGCTTGTATATGAGGTGTATGTTACTGTGCAGCTGACTTCCAGGCGGAGCAAGCTCCCTTAACACTCTGAGCGCAGCGTTTGAAGTGTTAAAGGACCAGGTGTCAAAACAGGATTGTGGTTACAACACTGTGTGTAACCTAAACATTAGGTAATCTTACTCTCCACAACATTGTAAAATAAAAGAAAAACTAGCTAGCATGGCTCCACACACACGCACACACACACACGCGCGCGCACACACACACACACACACACACTCAGACATACTCAACCACACACACACACACAAACACACACACACACCTGAATCATAAATAGTTGATTCACAAAAAGCTGCTGAGTGTTTTGTAATTGACGTGCATCCCTGGGCGGTCGTGTTCGCATTTATGTTCGTGTAAGGGTGGAGGCTACGTCTGTTTCGTGCATGGCTGGTCGCTGATGGTAGAGGCTGGTCCTCCAGGGGGACAGATTCAGTGCGGCGGCCTTTAGGTGGCCCGTGACGCGTTGCAGAGTTAATGAGTCGAATCAGGCGCAGTCTTGGGAGCAGCACGTCACTCTATTCCAGTAAAGGCCACTCCTACTGCACAGGCCAGCCCACCAGAAAACGAGCTGTGTTTGTGTTTGTCTGTTGGCCGTTGCCTCCTCGGCTGCCACTGAACCAATGAGTCGCCCATGTTAGACATGGCGGTTAGCTGTCTATGGGCCGCGGGATCCAACCTCTACTCTGGAGACGCACCGGATGACGGCACATTTCAGTCAGATCACAGCCACAACTCGGCGCAATCTCAGACGCATCTCAGGCAGATCTCGGCCACAACTCAACCAGATCTTGGCCACATCTCAGCCAGATCTCAGGCGCACTTACACACCAAGTGAGCAGGAACAGGTTTGCTGCCCGGCCTAGCAGAGGACACGGGCTTCCATCTGTCACCTGGGCCAGAGCCGTGTCTGATCAGGACACATCAGAGCTGCGTCTGTGCCAGACCCAGGCCACATCAGGGCCACATCAGGGCAGATAAGGACTCTCTCTGTCTATAGGGCCTCTCCGAAACAGAAGGCAGCTGCCAGCTGCCTTACTGCCTTCAACTGTCTAGCAAGTCACTTGCCGTAGCAGGCATCAAGGTCTTCTTCTTTTTATTTATTGTTGGGACACCATTGGCAAGATACTGACGGCTGACTTCATAATTCAATATAATTTCGGATGTTGAAGGCAGTAGGAAGGATACATCTACACTTCCTTCAAAATGTGTCTTACAAAGGTGTCTTAGAATGCAGAATTTTAAACCAATATTTGATCTGGACATGTGTGATGGAAGAATTGAGACAGAATTTCCGTTTTGGACAGTTTCCGTTTTGGACAGACCGAATGATTCTCGTTGGTGGGAAAAGCAGATATCATTCCAGGAAGTGGTTTTGTATGTGTGGGGTGATAAGTCTGGGCCTGAGAAAAAGACAGAGAGAGAGAGAGAGGGAGAGAGATAGAGAAAGAAAGAGAGAATACCATGGTGCATCTTTTCATAGGTCATTAACTCCTAGCATTTCTCCCATGCCTGGCAGATGACAATGATGATGCTGGTGATGATGCTGATCGAGTTTGTCTTGTTTTATTTCACCCCATAAAAGTCAATGTCTGTATCATAGTCCCCCGGTGCTGCCTGACTGGGGCATGGAGCGGAGCGAAGCAGAGCCGGCGAACCAAAGGTGCAGATTGGGGTTTGGATTGTGCAGATGGAGAAGAGACTGATGATTTAATTCCCAGCTATTTCCAATCATGCTGAGCCTCCTGCTGTACCCGTGACAGCTGTGGAGCGTGATGAAGGAGCTCACACATCACCCTATGCAGTGAGAAGAGACTAAAGCCATCACTGAGATTTCAGTATTGCAGGAGGGCTTGTCTGCAATAGCGGTGTAAATCATTGGGGAAGTGAGAGTATGCAAACTACTGTCACCTATGCAAATCCAGGGCAAATAATCAGAAATAAGGAAATAACTGGCTGATTGTTTGATGATTTGCTCTGAGGTTTGCCATCGGTGTACCATGTGAGAGAATCTGCACACTTATTCATTTGAGTCTGCCTCATTGAATGTACTGTCCATTATTCCAACCCAGTTAATATTCATTTCTTAGGTGGATTGCCCTAATGTGGGACATTTTTTGCTTTTCGGACTTCTGTAGTAGGCTATATTAGGCAACACATAAAATCCACATCTAATTTTGATCACAGGACCCTACAGCTTTGGCTTTCCCAGAGTTTCACTGACATTCATTAGTTTGGGGAAGAGCCACATCCACTAGAGCTTAGGTGTCCCACATTAGGCAGTGTCCAACATTAGGACAATTTAGTATGTCAACATATATTGGACTCAGTAACCTCGTCTCTGATGATTAGCCTATAAAGCCACACTGTACATGTATATTGGAGCATCGTTAATCTGAACAAATATTAACAAACAGTTAACTGAATGAATACCTTTTATTACTTCCTTGACAGACACAGCAGCAACAGCAGCAGCTGTGACTAAAAGGGTCTTTTCTATTGGATAATCAGGGATGGATTACTGAACAGGCCTTCTGGGCCAAGGCCCAGGGGCCCAAGGGGTCAGGGGGCCCTGAAGCCCAAGCCTTTGCATGGAATCATTGCCTCAATATCAACAAATCAGGATGTAGGCTATGAATCTGATTAAATTTGGTATTGGCCATCTCCAAAATGCACCAGAATACAGGAAATCACATCAAACTAATTAAAAATGTTCTGGGGGAGGACCCCCAAACCCCCCCTCCCACATATACGACAATAAGTGGGGGGCCCTTAATAAATCTGGGCCCAGGGGCCCGAAAGTTCATAATCTGCCCATGTGGATAATGGTCTCTGTAACAGATCTAGCTGGCTCCAGATTCATTCCATAATCAGCTAATATCTGGGCTATTTATTCTACTCACCTGATTGGTCAGAGAGACTGCATACACTGTTATATTTTAGTGTACTGAAGGGAGCATCAACCACAGTTGAGTGAGGACTGGCTTTCAGGTCCTCGGAAACTCTAGGTCCCTTATGAAGGGAGATTAAAGGAGAGTGTATATATTGGTCCTGAGGTTTTTCATATCAGGAAAGCAAATGCTGATGGAAATTATCTTGCCATTTTCTTGACATACAGTCTAAAATGTGGTTGAGTTCAAAAGAATAATACTGCCCTCTGTGTTCTGATTGGGCTCAGCAATTCATCAACCACTTTTGATAAAAAGCAAAAGAAAGTAATATAACAAAAACTGAAATTGGTTCCCTCTACACCATAACCATTCCTGGGTGGAATCCCACCACGCATTCTGATTCTGATAATCCAGCTCAGCATGAGAGGGAGTAGCCTGTGTGTGGATAACTGCTTTATTAATTACACTGATAATGATTTTTTTTCCCCCATTATTTATTTAACTTTTAAAATTAAACTATGAAAAGCATGTGTGTGTGTCTGTGTGTGCACGCGCACATATGTATAATTCTATTCTAATTATCAGTATAATGTCATAAGATAATTTATTTTACATGCATACCAAACAGCAATATTTACTGCTCTACTATCTGACATGAAAGCTAAACATCTTATAATTCACTCTAAGCACTATTCCACAAACAAACACAAAATCAAACATACCTACAGCTTAAGAATTCTAATGCCACAGACCCGACTGAGTCCTGTAGACAACAAACTGCATGTTACATACAGGGACATGTAAAGAGTGTCCTACAAACACTGTCCTTCAGCTTCCTGCTTTCATCGTCTAGGCTATAGAGTCTTGCAGACAGTGTTCTTTTCTCCATGTCCTGCAGACAAGAGGACTTGAGGATCCCCCACCACCACCAGACTGGCTCCTCCATCAGCTCCTTCAGCACTGGTTAGTGTCAGCCTCCGGCTTCAGCCTCCCCCCCCCCCCCGTGCTGTCCTCCCCAGCAGGGATGCCCCTCCCTGGGCTACTCCGCTCCACCAGCAGCCCCTGTCCCAAGCCTTCTGTGGAGGAGGCAGAGCAGAGGAGGAGCCGCCGTTCACAGGAGGACACCAAAGGACTGATGAAGGACTGATAAAGACAACATTGCTAGTAGCGTGTGTGTGTGTGTGTGTGTGTGTGTGTGGGGGGGGGGGGGTTACAGAGAGACAGACAGAGACAGAGGAAGAGAGAGAGGAAGAGAGAGATAGACAGAGGACAGAGACAGGGAGAGAGAGAGAGTAAGAGAGAGAGATGGACAGAGACCGACAGAAAGAGAGAGAGGGGGGGAGCGAGAGAGAGATAATTCAGATCCAATCTGTAGTTCAGGAAGACTGAATTGTGACAGGAAGTAATGATGTGCAGAGAAGGTGGTAAAACTGTTCGGAAATGTTTGTCTGTGTGTCAGATCTGCTTCAAATAATTTGAACTTCAGGAAGGAGAGAGTACAAGTAAGTATAAGTATAAGTATATATACTCTTTTGATCCCGTGAGGGAAATTTGGTCTCTGCATTTATCCCAATCCGTGAATTAGTGAAACACACACAGCACACAGTGTACACACAGTGAGGTGAAGCACACACTAATCCCGGCGCAGTGAGCTGCCTGCATCAACAGCAGCGCTCGGGGAGCAGTGAGGGGTTAGGTGCCTTGCTCAAGGGCACTTTAGCCGTGCCTACTGGTCGGGGTTCGAACCAGCAACCCTCCGGTTACAGGTCCGAAGTGCAAACCAGTAGGCCACGCTGCCCCAAAGAGAAAGAGTCAGAAAGAGAGGAGGGAGTGTGTGTGTGTTTGAGTGTGAGTGTGTGAGAGAGAGAGAGAGAGAGAGAGAGAGAGAGAGAGAGAGAGAGAGAGAGAGAGAGAGAGAGAGACACAGACAGACAGACAGAACAAGATTGTCAGGATCACTAAGGCTGCTCACAATACGAACAGACATTGTCAGAGTTTCTGAAATGACTAATAAGTTATTTCCCCAGTTTTTTGTTGTATATAGTTTATATTTGTGTGTTAGATTCGTGGGGGAATGGTGGTGGTAGATGGAGCTGGTTTTATTCTTGAACACAAAAATCTGCAACTTTGTAACTCACAATTAGGTCAAAATGATGATCAGACCTAAATGTGATAAATCAGAGACGAGACAAGAGAGAGAAAGAGAGAGAGAGAGAGAGAGAGAGAGAGAGAGAGAGAAAGTCCCAATGCATAGAGCTGTATGCTGAAATGGAGGGTCCGTCTGAGAGTCTGATCAGTTTCAGCTCATATCTAAGACTGGCTCATGATGTGATCTATTGAAAATGACTGTCAGACTCAAACAAGACGAGACACATTGACTTTTTCCGGAGCTAAAATTGTTAACAACACTTCTTTCCAGAAGATGTCTGCTGAGATTGGTGACAATAAAACAGCGTTAGAAAAGTCACAAAACAGATCAATGTCTTTTCTTTTCCCTGTTTCTCTTACTTTCATTCATCTTTCTTTCATTATTTTCAGTTATCCATCTTTCATTTTATTCATCTTTCTTTAATTTTATTCATCTTTCTCTCTTTTTATCATTTAATTTCCTTTAAATTTAATTTCATTCATCTCTCTCTCTCTCTCTCTCTCATGGATTCTGCTTTGTTTGTATGGACGTATTGGATGTTTGTCCTGTCTGTGCATTACACACCTGAGCTGAACTACAGATGCTTGTCCGTATGGAGTGTTGGAGCCGTAAACCCATAAATCGCTCTGTTACACACACAGAGCTGATAAACACTTCAAGGAAAAGAGTGTTTGCTTTTGTTTCCTCACCTGTGCCCTGCTACAGGAGTGCCCCCTCACCTACTCAACACGTGTCAATCACTTGTCCACTTCACATGTGGTGGACAACAACAACAACAACAACAACAGCAACAACAATAACACAAAATCACTTCAGCTGTAATTACTCTGGACAGTCCACCTCTCTGCCCATGTCTGAAGAGATACAGACCACAGGGAAACTGGGACCGCTTCTTCCTTGCGGGGATGTGTGAGTGCATAGTTATGAGATCACTGAAATGGCATGTGAGCACACAGATCAATCACACACACACACACACACACACACACACTCACTCACTCACTCACACATACACACACACACGCCACACACACATACTGTACACACACACACACATACACACACACAGAAAATGATCTGAGACCAGAGATGCCTAACTGGTTGTGTTCTCTCTGAGCTCAGACTACTAACCCCTTTAGATAAGAGCAGAGCCAGCTCTGCTGATTAACGATGGGGGTTCTCCATGCTTGTAAAAAGCCCCCTGTCTCTCCTAGGCTAAGCCCACTCTCCTCTCCTTTGCCTACAGGAACTTATACAGCAGCCAGAGCCGCCGCCGCCACACATTTCTCAGAGATGGCATCACTAGCCAGGGAGAGATTATCGGACGGATGAATCCTGTTTATCAAACTTCTTAAAAAACGAATCAGAGTGCTTCGTATAAGATGCCTTCATGGAAAATACAGCACTGCTTGGAAATGAACTCTCGAAAACAGGAGCCAGAACTGGGCCGAGACAGGGCCAGACACAGCAGTTAAATGACAAGAGTAGTCTAGTTTTAAAGCCTTACACAGCGCGTATGGAGGACATGGGCCTCTCCACCAATGAGGCAACTCTAGGCAAGACTGAGAGAGACTGAGAGAGACAGAGAGAGAGAGAGAGAGAGATGGAGAGAGAGGGACAGACAGATAGAGAGAGGAACAGAGGGAGAGAAGGAGAGAGAGAGGGGGGATGAGACAAAATGACAGAAAAAAGAGAAGAGAACAATGAAGGAAGAGGAAAAAAGACAGGAGAAAGAGAGAAGAAAGAAAGAGAGAAGAAAGAAAGAGGGAAGAAAAGAGAGGCCAGTAGAGGAGAGAGGGCAAGGTTGAGGAAGAGGAAACAAGTGACTAACACACACACACACACACACACACACACACTCTTCAGCCCTCCTGCTGCTATGGCGTGTGCAGACTATTCAGCACTGGAACAGCCTGTCAGCCGTGTGTGTGTGGGGTCAGGCGTGAATGCTTCATTGGGGCCTGCGGTCACTGCTAAAGCACCCTACAGCTTCCCATTCAGCACACACGCACACAAACACACACACACACACACACACACACACACACACACACACACACACACACACACACACACACACACACAAACGAATACACACTTAGGCCACATTTACACATAGCCGGGTATTAAGAGAAACGAATATTTCCCCCCCTCCGTTTTCAATAATAACATCGTGCACACAACATTGTTTTCAAAAAACTTGTCATTTACATCAACCCGCATAAATACGCTGTCGAGCGCCATAATAACTATGCCAAACCTATGGGTGGCAGTGTAGGGAAAGGAATAAAGCCATGCTGGCCAATCAAAATCCTCAGAATCGACACCAACGACTAACACGAGCAGTAAAAATGCTGACCTCCGTGCGATCCTTCGCCATGTAGAGTAGTTGTTGCAAATGCAAACAGGCCAGAAGCGTTTGCACAAAAGTAAAAATTAGTAGCACCTTAACAGCATCCATGATAATCCTGATCAGTAGCCAAAGAAACTGTAAACATCAGGCGCTCACATGACGTTAAGGATTTTCTGGCGCATAATGTGACGTTTAAGAAGCTAAAACGCCGTTTATCCCTGTTGACACGGCAGCACATAACCGGCGTTATCAGAAATCTCCACTTTGGCCGGAGGTTTTAGAAATAATCGTTTTCTGTGATAAAAACAGGGTTTTGGTGTAAACAAGAGGCCAAACCGCAGGGGAATATCTGCATTTTCCCTTCGTGTAAACGGGGTCTTATTCACATTTACACACAGACACATACAGACACTCATTCACACACAGACACATACACACTTATTCACAAACACACACACACACACACACACACACACACACACACACACACACACACACACACACACACACAGAGCATACAACCCATCAGGGACCCCTTGGTGAGCTCAAAGGATTCACCTGCTGGGTCTCCATGAGCAGCTGCCTGACAAAAGCGGCTGTCTTATGATTCGCTCTCTCACACTCATCTCCTGCATAGGTGGACTGCACACCCGCTGTGTGTGTGTGTGTGTGTGTGTATTGTAGAGAGAGGGAGTGAGAGGGAACTTGTGTTATTTTAATATACAGTAGGGGTGTGCATTGGCACTGCCCTCACAAATCGATTCGATTACGATTCACCAGGTAACGATTCAATTCAATTCGATTCTACGATGCATTGGGATGCATTGCGATGCATCAAAATTCTACTGCACACACCAAGCAAATTTTGAGGTCATGAGGCAATACAATCAGTCAGATATTGAACAAAAGATTTTATTGGCTGCTATGTGTGTATTATCACTCTCCTGTATCTTTGACATAAATATCATTCAATAAAATAAAATTGAATTGTACAGGGTATTGGATATGGCATTTTAATAAGTTTAATAATTTAAACACATTGTAAAACTTAAAGCCCAAATTTGGAGACATCCATGCATGTCGAAATTTGCTGCAATTACTCTGAAACGGCTAACTGTACAGGGGACTGCTTTACAACTTTCTGTTCGGTAAGGTCAGCTGTTTATTCTGATATATGGTTTGTTATGTGTTGAACGAAGGGTTCGTGAAGTATCCCACCGATATGAATGGGTAGGGAGATGGGTGCAGAACCTTCAGTAGAATTTATGATTAAATTTAATTAGTTCGCAAGTAGTTCAACTGAGAATAATAGGTGAATTTGGATGCACTTTCTTTCTTGCCGTGTGCTGTCACTTTCTCTACTGCGTAAAAGACTAAATTTATTTGCGCTGTGAATGCTTATTTTGACAGGCCATAGGCTAAATAGAAATCGTTATTAGTTGGACGCAAAACAGAATATCGAAAGAAGGGGATACCAAGGCCACCATGGCCTGTAAACCTCTGATTTTCAAAGGGGCATCGATCACGGCCACCTCAAGGGGCAACGATGGCCATGGCCGTTGTGAAATTCCTACCCTGCACATACTGCACACACAGTAACGAAGCCAACTCAGGATGCCAACGATCGATATGGTTCGTGAAGTTAGTTGTATTGCCAACGTGCTTGATTTTAGTGTTTAGTGTGGCAGGTTTAACACACCGCGTCCGTATTGTCTAGTTTCCCAACTTCGTAGAATCCGAAATGTGCCCAGATGTCCGCTTTCCAAGCTTTGGGTGCGTTTTTAATTACCCGTCTATCGCGTTCATCTCCCTCTGTCTTCTTGATTCTTTAGTGTTGTTGTTATGCTAGCTAGTGCTGCCGCTTAGCATGTAGCTACAGGCTGCGCATGTCATTACAACGTTGCTCCGGAAATGCCCTCAGAAGTAATTGAAACTTCACAACTTTATTGTCCACTCAAGGCCAGAAAATAAACAGTGACATACGTTGCCGCATCGATGCTGAATCGTGCATGCCCCGCATTGCAATGCATCGCCGAATCGATTATTGTTGACACAACTAATAAACAGTGTGTATACATTTATATTGGCATAAGTATTTTCTGGTATGTAGTACCCGACTAAATCTAAAATCTTAAAAGTTAGTTTGCTTAAGAAAGAGATCCACTGACCTTCTGACAAGCTTCTCCTCCATGTGTGTGTGTGTGTGTGTGTGTGTTTGTGTGTGTGTGTGTGTGTGTTGGAGAGAGAGAAGGACCTTTTGATGAGCTTCTACTCCACAGGTAAACTTGATTCCATCAAGCGTCTGATCCTCTGACATCTCCATAGCTAATCTGGGGAAGTCTGGATGCACAACTCCAAAAACATGCGAGTTAATCTGAGCAATCACCCAACCCATTTTCAATTAGGATAAACAGAAATTTGGCCTGCAGGTGCATCGGATAAAAGACTTTAGTGAATCAGTAAATGCTGTTTTTCAAATTTTGCTTATAATTTTGATGAAAAAAGGGACAGTGGAACAGAGTAAAATATAAACTTGGCATCAATGTACACACACACACACACACACACACACACACACACACACACACACACACACACACACTGATGATTACTGTAATGTGCAGACAAGATAAATCACACTGCATTCAGCAATTGGATCTCAAGGAAGGGGTGCGGAACATTGCAAGCACAGCTGTACCTCTCTGTGCTGATGCATTAAAATAACACAAAAGATAGAGAATGTGCCTTTTCACTTACAAGGGAAGACAGCATGGGGAAAATGCCTGCGTTGCAATAAATCAGCTCAAATGGGAACTGATACTACGATGGGGGGTGTTGATAATTGACCCAGGAATGGATTGCATTTAAATCAGCTTTCCATATGGCAGCCACAGATATAAGTCTTACAGTGCTGACATCCCTTCCACTGAATAATCAAATAATTTGTTCTTTTGAAGATGTACATTCACATTCAGTGTTCCAGTGGGGTACCTGGTGATATACACACACACACACACACACACACACACACACACACACGTCTGGTCTATTTGTGGTCTGTGTCTGAATTATTATGTTATGTAAAATCTGACTGAAATCTGTATTACTGATTACTTTGACTGAAAAGATGTCCCCATATGCCAACAAACTGGAAGGCCAGGTGACAGCAAACATACTGAGATCTGACCAATCACAGTGTAGGCCTCTGTGGCAACTGAGCACAACACTACTCCCTTCATTCTCAAGATAATAAATACCTCATTAGAAACAGGTATATTTCCAACTGCTTTTAAAACCGCTGTTGTGAAACCTTTACTTAAAAAGTCGAATCTTGACCATACTAATCTGAGCAACTACAGGCCTATATCAAACCTACCGTTCCTGAGCAAAGTACTTGAAAAAGTTGTTTGTAATCAGTTAAATACCTTCCTCAACGAAAACAGTATCCTTGAAAAATTCCAATCAGCTTTTAGATCAAATCACAGCACAGAAAGGGCTCTAGTAAAAATAGTCAATGATCTTAGACTGGCTACTGACTCAAACAAAGTCTCAATCCCTATTCTTCTAGATTTGAGTGCGGCATTTGACATCATTGATCAAAGCATCCTAATTCACCGCCTTGCAAAGTGGGTGGGTCTCTCTGATAATATTCCAACATCACCCCTGTGTTGGCTGAACTGCACTGGCTCCCTGTTTCCTATAGAATTGATTTTAAGGTTATGTTAATTACTTACAAAGCTCTGAATGGCATAGCACCTTCATATATCTCTGAGCTTTTAATATCTTATCAACCACAAAGGAAACTTAGATCATCCAATTCTAATCTTTTAATTGTACCCAAAGTGCTCCACAAGCAAAGTGGAGAAGCTGCTTTTATCCATTCCAACAAAACTATAGAACACCCTGCCTCTGTACATCAAACAGGCGAGTTCAGTAAATATTTTTTTAAAAGATCTGAAAACATACCTTAATAAGAAAGCCCTCATCTTATCCTATAGACTACTTTTTCAGATTATTCTACATCTGCTGCCATTGGAGGGCGCAGCCAGCCAGAAGCAGATGGGCTCCCCCTATTAAGTCAGGTTCTGCTCAAGGTTTCCTCCTGGAATATGGGAGGGGAGTTTTTCCTTGCCACAATTGCCATATGGCGTGCTTGTGGGGGTTAAAGGGCTGCCAGTCTTGTGAATGTCTGTGTATAAAGTCAAATAATTGCGACATATGCTAAAAACAAGCTAAGGCTGGCTGTTTGGAGTCTGCATCAACGGGGCCTAAGCATTTGTTAGCCTAGGCATTTGTTAGCAAAGCCTTTATATATCTATAGTACGTTGTAGTATAATAGTATTTCTGATATGTTGCTGATTGGATCATAAACGGCCACAGCAACAAAGGGGAATGACTGACTCTTCTCTAATAACTGTGTTACATGTTATTTTCTATATTTCTGATATGTTGCTGATTGGATCATAAACGGCCACAGCAATGAAGAAAAGTGAAAGTGATTGATAATGACTGACTGACTACATGCTCCAAATGTAAAGCACTTTAAGCTGCATTCTGTGTATGAAAGGTGCTATACAAATAAAGCTTACTACTACACTTAGATCTTGTTTCCGAGGAGATGAGTGGGACTCCATGCTTTGCACAAATGCATTTTTTGTTTGGTTTTCCTGTCTCAGGTCAGAAGCCACAGGAATCCTCAAGAACTAAATGAAATCCTAATGGCTCTAAACCGAACTGAACTGAAAGTTGATGGGAACATCCTCTTGTCTGTGGATTACATTAAAGTTTTTCTCAGTCGCTTTGTATGTGACCACATGCACATGTACGCACGCACACATCCTTGCCTGGTATGCTTTCTGTTTGTGGCTCTGACTCCTTCACCTGACCCCATCATTGACGCCTACCCAAAACTGTGACCTCAGGCTCGGGGAAATCAATATTCTGACCTATTGCTATTACCAGGCATTAAGCAAGTTAGCAGAGAGTAATCCTGCCACAGCTGTTCCCAGTGGCTTAAGGCATGCAAATCTACACTTAATTAAAATAAATCGATTGCAGTTTTACATTGATGTGGCTGTAATCAGAAGTTGTTCCACACACAACATTAATATTCTAGAAACGCTGGCCATGACAGAACATGGACACACACCTTTGCTCGGCTTCAGCCCAGCAGGACTGTGAGTCTGAGGCACACACACATACACACACACACACACACACACATACACGCAGACACACACACACACACACAGACAGACACACACAGACAGACACACACACACACACACACACACACACACTCACATAGATACACACACACACATAGACACACACACACATATATACACATAAATTAATGCATAGTGTGGATTGACAAAAGGGTGTGTGTGTATAACCTGTAAGTGAACTTAAACAGGGATTTGAGCTGAAGTTAATTGTTAATATAACTTCTAACATAATGAGCCTATAAAGGCCATTGTCCACTTAACAATGGTGTCACATTTTGCACACTAAGTTTTAGGCTGTGTGTACACATATGTGGTTTTACCAGTGAAATAGATATAAATCAATATTAATTTTACCATGACGGGTCTAGTGATCTTTGGGTGTGCATTTGTAGCATTACATAAGATTCCAATCAATCATACCCCAGGCTTGTCCGGTGTCTTAGCCCTCTCACGCACACGCACACACACACACACAGAGACACACACACACTCATGCCCACATAACTTTCCATACCTTCTCACGCAATATCAATGGCCGGCTTTTGACATGAGGTCATATTGACTGACACAGTGTGATTGATCTGCCCACGTGGTCCTGCGGTCCATTGGTGGCGCTGGGGCTCATCCAGGCTCCCCCTCCACCTCACTTCCTGTTTCCATGTGACCTTCATATCACATAAACATTTGCCAGTTGCCAATTAGTATTCACAACAGCAAACAGAGCAAGGCTGGTGTTGTAAGTCAAAGACCAACACACACACACACACACACACACACACACACAAGCACACACTCACACACACGCACACACACACACACACACACACACACAGGCACACACCAACTTTCTGTACAAACGTACAAACACACACACACACACACACACACACACACACACACACACACACACACACACACACACACACAAATACACACACACACACTCACACATTGAGGTGGAGTATGGAATCCTAGAGTTATCGGATTTACCCGGTGAGTTGATAGCAGATTGTAAATTTAAGGATACAACTGAATATGTTCACACAGCTACTGTTTATGTTTACGACCTCAGGACTGGCTATCTCAGACAGTCACAACACACCAGTAAGCCCACTGACTATAAGGACACCTGCAAGTTCATTTGAGATAGCCAGTGGGATTAGTAGGACTGACTGGATTAGTTTGATCAACAGGATTATTATTGACAGGATTATTAAAAAACTGAAATGAAAACAGGTATCTACACTGTTTTTCCTTTCCTGGTGTATTTAGCTCAAACATCTAAATATACTTTGGAGGAAACATTCAAACAAAACAATAAATCAACACACACACACACACACACACAAAGACAAATATACAGAGTGCCTTCCGGATCTGAAGTGCAGTGTGACTCTGATTCCTCCTGTCCCCGTGGACTAATCCTGATAAATGACTTGAACAGCAGGGGAAGCAGTCTCATTACACACGGAGACACAAAAGCATCTTCAGCATTACATCTTCATTACAACCTTGTTCATCTCCGTCTGACTGTTTGTCGTGTTCTTTATGAAGCTCAACGCGTCTGTGAGGAAGACCCAGGAGACAAATCACCATATTAACGGCAGAGCCGTTCATCTGGGCTCGTTAAAGGACACTATCACATTCAGGGCATGTTCAGCTAATCTAGGTCTTGCTGCTATCCTCAGTCGGATGGTGGTGGTGGTGGTGGTGGAGGAGGTACGATGCCGAGGTGGCAGCTAGACCCCAGGCTCCTCCGTCTGGGCGCGAGTACAACAGTCTCTCCCCTGCCCTGTGGCTAGAGCTGCTCGATTTACCGGCATCCCGGGACTCCCAGGGGCACCACAAGGCCGAGCGCAGGCGCTCTACATCTGCACCAACAATGGTGGCTGCCCCGATCTAGACACAGCATGTGTGTGTGTGTGTGTGTGTGTCCAATCCACTGCATGGTTGAAGGCTCTATCTGCTCCAGCTCATTTAGACCTACAGCTGGGTCTGGTTTTCATCTGGCTCTGATCTGGCTCTGATCTGGCTCTGATTTGGCTCTGATCTGGTGCAGGTCTGTTCCAGCGGGACCTGCTGGCCAGGATATGTTAGGGGCTGCAGACTTGGCTACTCACATCCTCTCACACCCTCAGTAACTGTGTTTCAAATCCAACTCTTTTCAAACATTTCAAGTGTATTTATGCAAATCCAGCCTGAGAGAATCCATGTCTGTGTGTGTTTCCGTCTGCTGTGCTTTGAGTTGTGAACAGGTGCAGGTCCAAAATGTAAGGTTGTCAGGGCAACTTAACAGAAACATCTAATAAAACTGCAACAAATGCCGATGTGTGAGAATAAACTTTAGTCACATTACATCACATTTCACAAATCACATTTTTATTTGCATTGGAAGATTTTACGCAAATGCAAAGTGTTTCCAATCAGGATTTTCAATTTGAATGGTCAGACTGTGTATTACGGGTGAGTCGCTGGCTTCTGAGTGCTCTGCTGAAAATAGCCAAGTGTGGGCTGCAAGCTCTGAATCCAATTTCCATGCATGTGAACGTGGCACACCTGCTGCTGCCCTGATTACGGGCTTTAGCGGAATCGCCCTCCACTGCAATTATGCAACCATGATTGATTCACACTCAGCAAAAGGACACACAAACCACCGCGAGGCACACAGCTTGTCATCACTGGCAATCAAAATGACACGTCTGCCCTCACTTTCCCTGTTTGTTTTGTTATTATTTAGTTTGTGTGACGTGGGTAAAAAATGTGTATCAGATACAGTATATTTGTTCTGAGGCAGTGACAGGGCAGGTAAAGGGCTGGTGGGGTTCTGAGGCAGTGAAAGTGCAGGTGAAGGGCTGTCTGAGGCAGTGACAGGGGAGAGCAGGTAAAGGGCTGTGGCTGAGGAGGGCAGATTACATTTGACAGCTTGATTTAAGGGAGGGAGAGTCTCAGAGTTTGACTCGTGTGTGCCATCTTTCCTTCATCTACCCAGACAGACAGTGGCCTATCTCTCTCTCTGTATGTGAGAGTAAGTGAGTGTGTGAGAGTAAGTGAGTGAGTGAGTGAGTGAGTGTGTGTGTGTGTGTGTGTGTGAGAGAGAGAGAGAGTGAGAGGTCTGTATCATGTCATCTCTTCTCCATCTACCCTGTCACAGACCTAGGCTGTGTGAGTTGATGTCTGCCTGGCAGGGAACAGGAAGGCTATATACAATGGTCTACAAGATTATATATGTGGGACACACACACACACACACACGCACACACACACACACACACACACACTCATTCACTCTGTATCTCTCTCCATCATTCTACCTCTTTCTCCTTCACCTTCACTCTTTTAGTCTTTTTTCTTCTTCACACTGTCCCTGCTCACCCACTTCCTCATTAAGTCCCTGCTTTCCCTTCCTCTCTCTGTGCCCCTCTCTCTGAGACAGACAGGCATCCCTGTAGCTCTGTGATAGCATGGCTGTATGAATTACTCTCACCCGATGCGGGGCAGCGCGGAGCTCAGGCCCATCAGCTGGAGATTGGCTCTGCAGGGGCTCCACTACTGCTCTGCTCACTTCCACTTCCTGCCGTGATGGGACGAGAAGGCGGCACACTCCAGCTGATGAGAAGCACACTCTCTGTGGTGGGCTGCTGCGGTGTGTGTGTGTGTGTGTGTGTGTGTGTGAGTGTGTGTGTGTGTGTGTGAGTGAGAGAGAGAGAGCAAGGGAGAGAGAGTGTATGTGTGTAGGTGTGCAGGTGTATGTTTGTGTGATAGTGTATGTGGTGTGTGTGTGTGTGGGGGGGGGGGTCAATGACGTGACATACAGATATCTGTGTCCGAGTCCATTACTTTGGTTTAAAATAATTTTAAATGCTTCATAACAAGCATCATTGTATTCAATAAAACCTGTATAATTTGAATATTTGTCCTGTTTATCGTAAACATTATATATATTTTATGTTTTGTCATCTCAAACCCTCAAAATGCCAGGTGGCGCAACCGTCCGAGCAAATTAACACTATGTGAACAGTATTAAATATAGAACTTAAAGGATAGGTAAGGAAATTAAAAGTAATTAAAAGTAATTATAGGAGCATAATTTCATTATTTTATTTTATTTATTAGTTTATTTACTAGTTTACTAGCTCTTAAATTGTTTAGAATTTAAAAAAAAAAAAAAAAAATTGTCTGGAAATGTGCATATCTGAAATGTCAGGGCAGTGCAACCGCATTCATAGAATGTTTATTTTGAATTGAAGAGGGAAAAATGTAAACAGGATATTGCCTCATCAGGAGGACCCCAAGTGACAGTCTACGTCAGGTGGTATAACCAATGTAAAACTAAGAAAAAGTTATTTTAATATAAAAATCTTTGTTGTATTGGGAAATTGAATAGATGAACGTGCTAGCAAAGTCAAAAGGTTATATAGGTGTCCAAGAAGATGCCTGTATAATTTGAAATTAGTAGCAAAAGTCACATGGTGCAACCACGTAAAATACTAATTGAAACCAAGAAATAGTAGATTAAAGTGAATGTATTTACTTATGAAGTTACTTTTAATACCAAGGTAAACTACAAAAAACGCTTGGTTGCGCCATCTGACTTTTTTTGGGTGGTGAAATTGCAAATACAGTCTAAAAATGTACTAAAATCTCTAATATGTTGCACAGCCATTAAGACTTGTTATAGCGGATGGAATCCACTATCTTGAAATCTCCTGGCTTCTTATTATTATAACCTTTTCTTTTTACCTTTTCAAAAATGCAGCTCTATCCGCTTTACATACAGACATGTTGAAATAGCCATTGTGTAGGTCTGGAATTGGGCAAGAGAGTTATCATTTCAGATATTTTGAAAAGTTTATAATTTTTGAGAAATAGGGGATTAAAAATGTTAAAAATGTATTTTTCTCTCTATGAAATCACAAAGGGGGCTCATTTAGAAGGGTCATAAAGTAATCAGGTGCGGGTCCACCTGCAATGTCAGCTTCTAAGCATACAATCTGGCGCTCCCTAAACTACACATCCTGTAATTAATCGCTTTCGACCACACCGGTTTCAAGCATATCTCAATTCTCTTCAAGAAACTACAACGAAACGGACGTTTTCCTACCACACCCAATGTACAGTTGCAATTAATTTGTGTTTTGTATTCGAATGGAGTGTGTGAAGTCTGTTTAAAAAGACTCGGCTAGTTAACCCTTAGAACCCGATTGACGCAAAGTGAGTCAAAAAACACACCCTTTCTTCTCTGTTACATTGCTCCGGAACTGTTCATTGCAGCGAGAAACCTGTATTGCGTGACAGAGCAGAAGTGGGGCTTTCCAACGAGACTACGCACTTGTCTGTACGATCAAGTATGAAAATAAAATAAAATCATGAAATTAAATCAAATTGCATCATATTTACAGTCTATACTCTGCGTTCACCTGCGCACCCATTATTCTCGTTTGAATTATTCCCGTACCCATGATCGCATACCGTAGATATGGCAAGCATATCAGATGAAAGAGGAGACACATTGCTATCCATTGCTACCATGTATATCGATCCTTCTGGCTTATAACAGATGAAGTGACTGCAAAATAATATGTACACAAAATGTACACAAACCAACGCTGCACACCTATTACTCTCAATTACTCGCTGACCCGTGATCGGATAGATATGGCACGTATGTCAGATGAAGCAGGAGACACAGAGCTATCATTTGATACCAAGTACATCCTTCTGTTATCAAACAGATGAAGTGACAGCAAAATAATAACTTCATATAGCTGGACTTACCCCACGTTTTTGTCTGTTTTTGTGGCAAAGCATGTTTATAATCCAACACTATTGTATGTTTCTCTATGGCAAAGCATGTTCATAATCCGGTTTTGAGATCCTAGCTAATTCCTGCATGGCATCCAATTCAAGGCTCACATTGCATCCCAATTTGTTCAACAAAGAAGCTTGGTGAGATACATGTCAAATATAAGAATTTTTATAATATGCTTTTTGTATTTTTATTATTTAAAAATCTAAATTAAATCAATGCAAGTATTAATACATGAAATTCTGGCAGATTTGGGTAGCTTAGACTCTGCTGAAAAAGGGTTCTAAGGGTTAATCAAGTAAGGAAGCAAGCTGGCATTACCTGTCATCGATTAGCAACAAACTCATAGCTGCTATTGGTTAGCAACATACTCGTAGCTGCTACGTCTAGAGAGGATGATAAGTCTAGCTAGTAACTCTAGCTAGTTTTTTTCAGGAATCACCCCACCAACATTAAGCCAGCAGCTTTCCATCCACTATTGTAATTCCTCTGGCGTTGCATTTTTTAGTTTACTTTTAAAAGCTTTATTTGTCTATAGGGCCTTTCACACTAGCGAAATCGCCGCGATTTTATGTACCAGAATCGCGGAACGACTGTCCCTTTCACATAGACCGAGGCGGAATGGCGGGACAAAGTGTCACGCCAAATTTACTACCAAGCCCCCTAGACATTTTGCCGAGTTTTTCCGTTCCGGCACCAGTGTGAATGGGTCAAGGCAGAAAGGGGAATCTGGGCGGGCATTTCGATGCTATGTCCAGCCCACCACAGGAGATTGCAAAAAAATCTAACTGATCAAAAGCAGCAATAGCAGAGACAGCACATTATGCCAATCTATAAATTCACAAAGTCTCCAGTCATTCAATGCCTGCTAGAGTTGACTGTAGCTTGGAATGCAATCAGTTGCCATAATAGGCTATCCTAAAATCCAGCGAAATAGTTTCCACTGGATTTTTTGATTGTCGGTGCCGTTTAAGTAGTATACTATAGACTATACTACTTAAACGGCACCGAAAATCAAAAAATCCAGTGGAAACTAGATGGCAGAAGTGTGTAGGCCAATCTGCCCAGCAGCTTTTTCTACTTTGTCACCTACAGAGTTTGACAGCTATTTTTTATTGTTGTAATATTGAATGATTTCATGAATAAATTGTGGATTACGGCTGGCGGCGCCACTGACCAAGGCCACAGTAGCCTGTGAACCTCTGATTTTCAAAGGGAAATCACGGCGAACGCAAGGGCAACTCTTCTCTTCAATTTCCCTTCCAAATTACTTTTTATTGTCTGAAGACATCTATTTCTTCTTTTCTTCTTTTCTTTTCACAAAATGCTAAGCATGCATGTATTTAAGTGTCTTAAAACTGAGCTGTGCTTAAATGGGCATGATTTCATAACAGACCAAATAGAAAATAAATGTTAAATATAGCCTACATATCTGTAGCCTACATATTAAAATCAAATTAGGTAGGCTACAGTGTAGTTAGATCAAGTTGGACAGTAGCACATTTTAATCATGGATAGTAGTTGGACAGTAGCACATTTAATAATTTTATATATCTATAGTGGCTGGTGAAAGAGTTGAGTGTTTTTTTGTTTTTTTTTCGGGGGGGGTTAGTGGGTAGTGTCCCCACCAAAGCTCAGACCAAACCTACGCCCTTGCCTACGACTATCACTCTGTTGTGTGACAGATTTCATCTCTATAGATTTCTCCTCGCTTATCGCTCCTTCGCCATTAATTCCTCCTGTTGCTATAGAGATGGCGGCTTTCTGACTAAATCTTGACATGGAGAGAGAAAGAGCCAGACAGGTTGTGTTGAGCGTCATAATAACCCCCCCCCCCCCACACACACACACACACACACCCATATACACACACACACGCACACACACTCACAATCAATGCCTCATTTTTGTCACGTTATTATGATGACACTTTAACGCACACACAAGTGCACACACACGCACGCACGCACACACATACTCTAGGATCACCCAGAACTGCTGACAGGGCCAGCCTATTATAATTACTTAGCATTCACCCAGGCCTTAGTGAGTCTCATGACAGCCTCATCCTCCGTTCCCACCCCAGGAGTGTGTGAGAGGGGTGGGGGAGACAGACTCCACACACACTCTCCTCTAACATAACAAACACCTGACTGATGTTGGCAGACTTCAAACACAAACAAATAAACACATTAGTGACCCAAGTCACAAGGTGCAAATGGAGTACCTGAGCTATTTATAAGCAGCTGTAGAGGAATAGCATTGGAGGACAGCTGAGGCAATAGAGTACCATAACTCTGCTCTGATCTACTGGTATATATCTTTACTCCGAATCATCTGATGACATTCAGCCATCTGGCTGCTGATTCAAACTTTAGCAGAAGTGCCAGGGCCCTCCTAGCTCAGCTCCTCGGCTCACAAAGGTGCTGACGGTGTCAGGGCCGCTTAAACCATCATCACATCTCATTTTTCAATGCTCTATTCATGCACTTTAGTGTGTGACTCTGACAGACCTTTGGGCAGGCACTTGCAGCTGACCAGTGAGTGTTTATGCTGAAAAATGCAAGTTGGCTTCTCAAAGAGATTTCCTCCTCCTGCAGTAATTGAGACTGTCATACCATTCATTATTATTAAGTGCAAGGGGTTACACAATCCATCGTTATAAGGCAAAACTGATTTTTAGATTATCCTTACAAGTCATCATTTGAATTATCTTTGATGCCAAAAGAAAATTGCATATTTCCATCTGCGTCTTCTGGTCTGTCTCAGAGAGAGAGAGAGAGAGAGAGAGAGAGAGAGAGAGAAAGAGAGAAAAAGAGGGAGACTTTTGTGCCTGATGTAGAAAAATAGTATTTCAAAACAGTTGCCTGGTGACAGGTTGAAACGGATTCAGAGACATGTAATTGATGCCGTCTGCACCATTTTCTAACAACAATGAAAACTGTGAAATGGAGGATGTGAGTTGAAAAAAAAGAAATAAAAGATCCTATCTATATGACATTTTCCTTCCAGTACGGTAAAAGACCCTTTACAGACATTTTACCAAAGCATAGTGATATCACACAAGTTTTTATGAGTGCTTTATGAGTGAACTTTGAGCAGTCGAGACTTCAGACAGGATTGCATTGGCCACATCTCGAGGGTATTGTCAGAGAGAGCACTTATCACTTAATCTTTCTCCTAAAGAAGACCCGCCGAGGAAGGATAACGGAACAATATGGATGATAACAGAAAGTTTCAGAACATGAGAAAGAGTGTCCCAGAAGGTTTCATCATCACTGTTATCACTTGGCGGCTGTGTCAGAACAGCTTTGAGGAAGCTATACGTTGCATTGTCTTTCTCGGGAGGTAAGTTGAACTGTAAACTCCCAACACTTGTTTGGTCTGGCAGGTGTCTCACACAAATGGTGGAGATCAGAGAACCAACTCCAGGTCACAACAATGATGAACAACAAACAGACAGGCCCCCTCTGCCCCTAGGTGCCCCTCCGTGCCAGCCATCAAAGGCACGAAGATGAAGGTGTGTGTGTGTATGGGGGGGGGGGGGGGATATGTTCTCTGATCAAAACAGTGGCGCTTTTCCTTCCCAGAAGTACTTCTCAATAATGACCACTTTGAGAACATCGGCCAGGGTAAAGGGGCAGAAAAGCATTAGACCTCTTCTCTTTCCTCTCTTCTAAGTCTAATGGCCAAGGTCTTTTTAAAGCAAGTCATTTCAGCAATGTCCTCCGCCCCCATCATTACACGCTCTGTGGGAGGACAAATTAGCATAAAGAAGCTGCGATATGTTAATGTATAAACTTAACTTCTACCTGACCCTGGGGAGAGACACAAACAACCAAAAGGACAGACACTGTAATGGTGTTTCTGAGTGAAAGACAAACTGGTGCCTCATGATGTCATTGTTAGTGTATAGGCGCCAGAGTTGGCTGTTCTGCACTTTGGATAAATACAAAAGTATGAAAGTACAAAAGTATGAAAGTACAAAAGTACGAAAGAAAGAAAGAAAGAAAGGTTCATTTGACCCTCTAGGTACTTGGAATGTGGAACGCTCAGCAGTAAAATCTATGGTAGAATATGTTCTGAATAGTTTCCAGTCCACACACATGAAAGAGGAAGAACACAGGGTGAAAAAGAAAGAGAACAAATAGTCAGGTTTACACATACATTTTTCTATAGTGTCTCACAGTTATGATTCAAATTGTTATAACTGGTTTAAAATTCTAAAAGTTTGGAAGACCTGGCCTGAACAATATTTAAATTACTCTAATTGTGTGCTTGTCACGGCCTATTGTGTACAGATGAATAGGGGTAATGATTTAAATGTAATTTTTCTACAAAATATAATACAGTGCCGTGGTGCAGCACTAAATCTGAGCCACAGAGCAAAGATGAGGAGAGACGGATGAGAGGGGAGAGGAAGAGGAAGAGAAAGAGGAAGAGAGAACAATAAGGACTGCCAC
The DNA here is from genome assembly GCF_046254945.1 of Alosa pseudoharengus. Taxonomy (NCBI): domain Eukaryota; kingdom Metazoa; phylum Chordata; class Actinopteri; order Clupeiformes; family Clupeidae; genus Alosa; species Alosa pseudoharengus. The sequence continues at coordinate 16,005,332 of NW_027468630.1, read as the reverse complement.
CTGAGGCAGTCTGAGGTCTGATGGCTAATTGTTGGTGTCGAGTCGTATAGGCTACGGCTTTATTTCCCTCCCGTTGTTTTGCCCTGAAGCGCAGAGAGATGTTATTAATGGTATCATCCCTGGAAAGCAAGCAATCGCTCCGGCTCGCCTCTCAACAAAATTTCAGCGTTAAATCCTTGACTGGGGGAAATATGTCATGTCAGATGTCAGAGGCAGGGCCGAGGCCTGTAGACCCAGGAAATATAACTGATAGGCTACAGGAGTTCATCTTCTCATATTATCCCCACCTTCATCTGTCCCTTACAACTTGTTCCAACAGCATCTGTCCATGAATCCGTTAAATATGCATCTTCAACTGCGATCTATCAAAATAGCCAAAATACTCGAGTAACAAACGCCCTGCTCAACATGTTGCGCTGCATCCAGGTAGGATATTCCAACTGAAAACAAAGTAATCTAACAACCTGATTTGTCGCTTTTGAACACCCGCTCAAATCACATGCAGTCTTTGCACACCCACACACTGTCGGTCTGTATATCTATATACACAGGGTGCGATTTGTAGGGGGGAATGGGTAGGATTCCCCCCCCCCCCCTCTGGTCTTGATATCCTCCCCTCTGCTTAATTATTTTCATCACCGGGGGGGACAACATTTATCCCCCTCTGCCCCTCATATTGATTAATGCTACTTCATATAAGTAAAGCGCTGCAACGTGAGAACAGTCTAGTAGGCTAGCCTACATAATAATCTGACATCAGAAACGCACTGTCACCGTCAGCACTCATGCTGCTGACACAGTGGCCAGGCGCGTAGCAAGCGTGGGAGATGTGGGTGTTATAATGTACACACTTTTGCTGGAACACGATTCTATCCCCCACACTTTTTGTCAGATTAAAATGAAAGTAAAATAGACGCTCCCGTACAGAGTTGGAACCGTATCTACCATAACGTACACACAGAGAGACACAAATAGGTCTGTTGATTTGATTGAACGGTCATCCAGCCAATCACATCAAGTTAGCCAGTGAAGAACCAGAGCCACTCTGATCAAATTCAAAGTGTGCGTCTTACAAGGCTGCGGCTGCTTGGGTCTGCATTATAACGTCTGCAGGGAGCAGATTTCAGGTAGAATTTAAATAATTGTTACCGCATTATGCTAATTTAGTAAACCAAAATTCACTGTCTGACTGACAGTTTTTGTCACAATGTAGAAATGCAGGGAGTCCAAGTGAAAACGGGGGTGGGGTGCGCGCACCGAGACCTTTGGCTACTGTTCTCGGAGCATTATGCTTTCTCTGTCTATGATCTGCAGCTTTTCTTAAACTATGGGCCTCCCCATAGCCGTAGCCGCGAAATTAAGTTATGCCCAGTGCTTCACACGTCTGATTTGCAGCAAGATTGAACTGGAACCGCGGACTGAAAACAAAAATAAACTAGGCTAAAAGTTTCCCCAATCAAAACTTATAAATTTGGTGTCATTAACTATATAGACATATCCCAGTCAGCACACATATGTCTCCAAGACGCTTGGAAAATATCAGCTTAATTACATCGCGTTCCATTTAGAACGTCTTATTTGACCTGATCTTACAAACGTCGGCGGCATTTCACTGTCATATGTGTCGTAGTGCTACATCTACTGGAGATCTTATTGTCTTAAATACGATCGCGTTCCATGTAAAACATCTTATTTTGATCTTACAAACGGCGGCGTCAAGACCATTTGAGTTCTACATCTGAGAACTAAGATTTCCAGCATAGAACTCAAATAGAACGCTTATGAGCGCTCATGCAATGTGTGCGTCCTGCAGCAAGTGAATCTGGAGGTAACGTGGGCTAGAAGCAACAATAGTTTAAACAACAACGTGGCTTCCTGTAACTATCAATGGAAAAACCATAGAAACTGCTAATCATAATCTTTAAATTGACATTAATTAAATTGGCTATATGCAACACAATGTATTTATATTCCCTTTGCATATGTTTGGGTGGACTTCAAACGTTTTTGAATTTGAGCTTACAGTTCTGTCACTATTCTGAGTCCTTTACATTTATTTAATAGGTATACCTCGAAATTAGGCTGTTATCTGTGAGGCAATTTATTGTAGCCTGCTAACCCACATGCACAAAACATAATTTCTGAAATGATTTCTTGATTTATAACATGAGATATGTCTCCATGTAGTGTCAAATAGTGAAGTGATAGCAGGTAGATCATGTAGGCCTACATGTCACATGAGCTACACATAGGCACTGCTCCTTCTGTCCCTCCCAAACTGCATTAAAATGGTGTGTTTAGCAATCAGAATCTCACATTTTTTCGGGGGAGAAACTCCCGGACACCAATATAGTCCGCACCCCTCTCAGAAAATACTTACAACGTCCCTGTAGGGAGTTATTTATAATTTGGCCAGATTGTATCATTTTCCTATCCCACAACCCCCACACTTTTAAAAAGCTTGATACGCCCCTGACAGTGGCTGCGTAATAACTTAATTTGGCCTTGATCGTGCTTGATCGTGATTTCAGAATGTCGACTGTGTAATCCATCATAAACGGTTAGTTTCAATGGAAAAGTTAGCTGGACAAATGAAAGAAAACGAGAAAAATTCAGTGAAGCATATCGTCATATTTTAGAACCTTCAAAATTAGAAAACTGATGCAACTGAGATGGAGGACAACTCCACGTATAGAACGTAGGCCTATTGTCCAAAGGAACTTACATTAAATGAGGAGATATTAGCTGAATGCCACAAAAAGTGTTACAGAAATTGCTTGGCATCGCTTATTCAATGGCTCTCTACCGAAACACCTGTAGTTTGCGGAGGACGAACGAGAAAGCACTCGTTTGATAAATCAGCCAGTAGGCTATGCCTAGTAGACAAATAACTTTCAGAAATAATCTGTACTGCAAAAACGAATGTTGGTGGGTATTTAAACCAACCAACGGGTGTTTTAACAGCTGCAAGAAATAGAAGCTTCATGGTCTTTATGTTCTGGTTCGTAAATTATTTTCCTAAAACTTCAAGTTGCCCTATAACTTTACTCTCCAAACTTCACTGCACTGTACCCAGTTAACTGACAGTATGATAGTAGGCTATTTATTTTATGCAGGCTACAATAAACACTTTTTCAACTTTTGCAATATTACGCACTTGGCTACTGAACGCAAATCAGCAGGAGAGAGAATGCACGTAGCCTACAGTACGCTGCTGCGTGTAGTGCAATGTGTGCTATTTGGTTACCAACTAACACTGTTAGCCAATTCACTAACTCAAGACTTCAGTGCCATTATATACAACATTTATTACATAACAAATACAGAAAGGATGGAGGCAGCAAAAGTAGATTTCAGATGGGGCAAGAACAAGGTGAATTTGTATGCTTGTCAAAACGTAGTCCTACCCTGCATTAGAGAACAGTGTTGGGTGTAACGCGTTACAAAAGTAATGTAATTACTGTAATATATTGCTGTTTGCGGTAACGTGGTAATGTAAGGCATTACAAAAAAAAATTGGGTAATATTTTACTCGGTACAAACTTCAGTAACGCGCGTTACAATGCATTTAACCCGAAATTAAGTTGTGTTTTGTTTTGATACATATTCGCAAACACCACGCGAGAACAACAGAGGAGAAAAAATCAGCGCAAAATAGTAGAACGTTATCTCCTGATACTGGTTGAATATGACTGCTGCAGCAGACTCGCAGGCGGACTCTATTTGCGGGATGGACATAAGCCTACGCTCATTATTTTCAGCTTGTCAGAGACATATGAAGAACATAATAGTTAGTGCACTTTGTGTGCGAAACCGAAAGATCTCTCTATGCCTCGCGAAATAGCACAAGTAAATTAATGAAACATCTAAAGTAGTGCCACGCTAATCTTTTTGATTCTTGATAAAACACAAACTATGCTGTTGTGCATGTTAGCTTTGTGCTGTGAACTTGAATTGAAGAGAATAACGGGATAGAAATGCAGAAAAAGATTGTGTAGCCTGGCAGTGCCACCGCTCCCACCACGCGCATCACGCACTTTGCGTTGGGCACCAAAGGACAGAGGGGGCACCCAAATGTAACCAATTAATAGTAGCTTTATTGCAAACTGCGTTTCACTCTTCATCAATAACGTTTACAATGTCAAAATGCACTAACACGATGTTACATGCAAGTTTGATACCTTTTGGGTTCTCTCAATCACCACGTAGTACTAGAATTGGTGGGTCTTCAATCATTCGTTTTCCAAGCATTTAGGCTACATGAAGCACATGATATGCTGAGTCGACTGAAACGCATTCCATTCAGATAGCTAGGTGGATACCAGGCTCATAATTCACTTGTATTCGCAAAACGAAATGTGAAGCAACATGTCATTGCATACTTCCATTTCCAAAGCAATGAAGGTTGCTTCAAACAACTTAACATTGTGCATATTATTGTTAATATTGTGCTATCAATGTAACTCAAACAAATAAGGCTTGTAAACAAGAGCTGGCAAAAGGGCATTATGACAACGTAAAGATCAATGCTCTTAAAGTGACGGTGCACCATTTATAGGTAAAACATAATTTCTTCAGAAATTAATGTTTAAATACACACAGGTGTTTGAGTGTTTGAGTTATCATTTAAATGTCACTCACTCAAAGCCACTCACTTAGGGCACCGAAATGGCCAGCAGGCCACCATCTTGACATGTCTTTATTAAAGGAACCGTATGTAAAAAATGTATTTCAATTAATCATAAAATTGCCCTCTATGTCACTAGACATTAAGATATGTTCATTTCAAATACTTATATCACTGACAACAGTAGTCTGGCCAGGATATTGTCATTTAAAAAGTGAAGTTGCAGCCCTCAACTAATGTTGATGTTGTCATGTTGTGTTTTGGCCTAATGCGCCACCCTCCACCTATCTACTAATCACAAAGTCAGTAGTGTTTCGTCATCCGGTTGCCAACTCTGCCAGTCAGAGGGGAGGGGAAGGGGATACACCGCTCTACAGTAAGTGTATATACAGAAAGTGTATATACAGAAAGTGATTGTAGTACCAGTTTTGGCCACAATCTTACATATGGTTCCTTTAAGCTTTGATTTACAATATAGTAGGCTCTCTATTGATTTTAATGAGTAGGCCTAGGCCTTAAAGTTACAGTATTTCTATCACAATTTAGCAGACTTTGACCTTTTGTCGGTTTTTAACAAAATTCTGACTATGATTGTTCCTTGTATTGCATCATGAGCACTGCGCCTATTGCATTCTACTGTTGTTAGCCTTAAGCCTAGCTCACTCATTATGCTAAACCACATCTCCCTCCATTGGAAGAGCAAGCTGCATTGAGCGTAATAAACTGCATTTAGAATGGCAAATCCATATTTCTAGATATTTTGGTGAAAGTAACTTAAAAGTAATGCAATAGTAGTGTAATGCCTTACAATTCAGAGACAGTAATATTATAATGTAACAAATTACTTTTAAAAGACAGTAATAAGTAATACATAATACATTATGATTTTGAAGTAACTTGCCCAACACTGTTAGAGAAGCTGATCATCATACCAAGCACACTCGCTGTTTAAAGTCATACATCACGGTAAACTAAAACTAAGATAAAGGTAAATGTTACAAAGGTGGCAAAATGAATATATAGGCTATTATTAGCCATGACATTACTAGGCTATGAATCGTTCGTTCATTTAAAAAAAAAAAATGGGGGGGGGGGGGGTTACAAACTTATTCAAAATCATCCCCCCCTCTGGTTTTTACACAAATCGCACCCTGTATATACATGTGTGTGTAGATGTGTGTGTGTGTGTGTGTGTGTGTCTGTGTGTGTGTGTGTGTGCATGTACATGTGTGTCTGTGTGTGTACATGTACATGTGTATGTGTGTGTGTACAAGTACATGTGTGTGTGTGTGTGTGTGTGTGTGTGTACATGTGTGTGTGTATGTGTGTACATGTACATGTGTGTGTGTGTGTACACATATGTCCGGTGTAAGGAGCCAACCCAAGTGTGGATGTGTTAGTCATCCCACCTGCCATCCTGTCACTCTCCCACCACCTGCCTCTGTGTGTGAATCAGGCCACAGCGGGCAGCACCACACTGTACTCACAGGAAATGAGGTCGTCCATACGCACTGACAACTCCTCCATTCATCTCCCCTGTCTCCCGCCATTAGAATCAAAGTAGAGCGCTGAGGTGGCAGGTGTGAGGGGCTGCTGTAACGAGCTGAGAAGGCTGGTGCCTATGGTGTGTGCCTATAGGCTGAGTGGAGGAGCCTATAGCTTCCTGGCGGAGAGCAGGGCGCCAATCTCTCCATCTGATGAGGCTAGTGGTATTCTCAGCCCTACACCTCCCTTCTCCCACAGCGTTCATGCATAATGGCACAATGAAGGTTAGCATGTTATACACACTCACACGCATACACGCACACGCACACACAATATGTAATTGGGTAACATAAAACATGAACCATTAAACATCTAGGATGACGCATCCAGGAAATGTGTGAAATTGATGATGTCACGAGAAGTCAAAATAGTTCATTTTTCCGATATTATTTTCGGTGCATGGTGTCCCATGCAATGGCTTTTCAGGAAGACGCTCCCGAGAGTGTCAGTAAGTGAGATTTAGGGAAATGTGTGCGGTGGAGCTGCAGCGGTTAAGTAAGAAGCTAGACGGTAACCCCTCATCAGTAATGGGACGTAAAAGCAAGACTGGGGGGGGGGGGGGGGGCTTAGTCAGCTGCCCGTACAAATCCACGTTTCGGGCACAGGAATGCCCGAGATGGACACGGCCCGATGACTTTTCCGGGAAAATATGCAGAGTGCGCGAGAACTGGGCGGCTGCCACCCTCTTTAAAAAACCCATCTGATCTCTTGTTCGGATCCGGGACGAGCGCCGGCCACTTCTCCCCTGGACTGACCGGGTACAGGACGCTCCAGAGGGAGGGGCAGCTGTGCTGTGCGGAGCACCAAGCGCAAGGAGACGCGAGCATCTGCTCAGTCAATAACATGAGTTAGTAGGTAGCAGAGCGTGAGCCGTGGAGAGCTGCTGACTGCTGATGAGTGTGCTTCTCGGCTCAGCTCCAGACGGATTCATGTCTGGACAAAGGGGTGGGCAAGAGGCCTGACGTCCAGCGCTTCTCCAAGGGGTAGACATGTTTGTGTGTGCTTATCAGGTCAACACACACATCAGGTCAACACAACCAGTGTACCAAAAAGATTTAAGCTAGAGTGGGTGAATTCCAGCATTATCGCATGAAGACACACACACACACGCACACACGCACACACACACACACACATACACACACACACACACACATACAGCCGAGTTGAAGTTGAAACTTTAGTTGCTGATCATAGAACCCAAGAGAGCCATTGGGGCCATTTAACTGAAAGCATCCACAGCTGTTGATTAGGATTTAAAGCCATTTATTTTAAGTGTTGCCAAAAAGTACCTCTCTCGACAGATTTTAGGGGTTGCCAGCTTGTTTCAATCATCAAGCCCATAAAAAAGTTCCACTTCTGAAGCTTTAATCAAGGCGGAACCACGTTTAGGCCATAAGAATCTTCTGTGCTGTTCCACTAAGGCCTTTTCATGCACAATATAATAGTCTTAATGTAGAACTGTTTGGCCTTTTAAAACTCTCCACAGACTCAAAGGTCAGTGAATTGGTCATAAATGATTTAGCTGTGCATCATGACCTTTCCTTCCCCATGCGACCTTGAAATGATTCAAGATGGACTACTAGACTGCATATCAGGTGTTTCTGCCTCTGTCGAAAAGGGGTCAGATATTCAGTCTGAGGGTGTTATACCTTTGCTTTTCTCCTTCTCATTGTCTATGATGCTAAGGTATTGGGAGGGCATCATAAGAGGCTAATTAGAGCCATTCACAGCCAGCAAGTCTTACAGTGTCAAATCCCTATAGGGCTTTAAGTGAGAGACTGACCGCATTTCAGGCAACTGGACCAGGTGCTGCCCTCTGTGTAGGGTCCAGAAGAGGTCAGATGATTGGCCAGAAGATTTCCTGCATACTACCCCTCTCATACTCACAACCCCCTCACATACTTACATACTGATCCTCTCATACTTACATACTACCTCTCACATATATCATCCCTTACATATACTGCCCATCACATACTTACATACTGCCCCTCACATACTTACATACTACTCCTCACATACTGCCCCTCACATACTTACAGTATATACTGCCCCTCACATACTTACAGTACGTACTGCCCCTCACATACTTACAGTATATTCTGCCCCTAACATACTTACATACTGCCCATTACATACTTACATACTGCCCCTCACATGCATACTGCCTCTCACATATATCACCCCTCACATACTTGCATACTGCCACTGTGTCCTGGTTCTCCAGTCCATCTCTCTGGTCTTCATATACAGCTCAGCTGAACCTAAAATCCATCCACTGCAGTAACACACACACAATGGAGTGGTGGTTTGTGAGTGTGCTGGTCATTTCTTATTTTATTTCTTATATGATGAACTAATAGACCGACACACACACACACACACACACACACACACACACACACACATACATTTAGGTGTGATGAGGCTTGAAGTAGTGAAGGCCATTTTATATGAAGCAGTAGTTCTAATAGAGAAGTCTTTCACAATGGGCTGGTAGGCATGGCAGGTCTGATAGGTATTTCACAATGGGCTGAGCATTTATGAATTCACTTGACCTTCATTGGTTTTAGAGAGAGAGAGAGAGAGAGAGACAAACAAAAAGAATGACTCAATTCAAGCAGATTTCAAAATGTTAGACTCACTTCGGTGGACCTCAGGGCTTGCAGATGCTGTTTCATGAGGAAAAGCATCTAGCATGCTAGAGGCAGGCCCATCATGTATCATGCTGAAAGAACAACTCAGAATCACCATTGGCAGAGCTATTGAGATGATCTCTGTCGGTTAATTACACTATTACACTTAATTAAGGAGATGAGATGGACTTCACCTGCAAGGCAAATCGATTACGGCTTCAGAGTCGGAGAACACAGTAGGCCTAGTGTCAAATGCAGTGATGCTTGTCTCATATACAGAGGCTTACAAAAGTATTCAACACACATGGAAGTCCACTTTCACATTTATACAAAAGATACATTCTCCTATTTCCAAACCACTATTTTTATTGAGAGGTAAAGCATTTGTCTGTCGTCACTAAAAATGAAATTAATTTGAAATTGAAATATTCATACTGCTGTGCTTTTTAATTCACATCACATGAATGATCGGTGCCACTTAGGCTATAATTACTCATAATTATAATATAGTAGGCTACCTTGAGAAGTTAAAGTCTAGATCTCTTCTATACATAATAATCACTCTGTTAACAAGATTGTGCAATAAAAGAGAGTGAATTAGAGACCAGAGGATTCAAATGCTTGAGTACGTAAATAAATCCCATGAAAATATGCAAGTGTTTCATGTCCACTTGAGCGCTTTTGGAAATGGAACAAGGAAGTGGAAGTCACACCACACCACACCACCCAGATGGTTTGTTTGCAAAGTCTGTTCTCCAAACCAAGCATCCAGGGAAGATATTAACTGGTAAGGAAGGAAGACTACCACAGTCACAGGTCACCCTCATAAATAATCTTTAACTTTATTTATCTGGCTGATACTTTTATCCAAAGCGACTTAACAATGTAAATTAATTACAGGGACTCCCTGGTAGGGTATCTTGTTCAATGGCACAACAGCAGCAGCAGGTAATCGAACTCATAACTTGTGAGGCTACTGCATGCAAACCCAGCTCCTTATCCACAATCCCCATCACCCCTTCCCTCATAAATAGGGTTGGTGGCTGGAATTTGGGTTGCAGGGGTGAGTTCACAATCTTACAAGCTTTATATTAAACGGTACTCTATTGGATATAATATCCATATTTAAGTATAGAATAAAAATGTTTTCCCCAAACTCTCAAATAACTATGCACCTGTGTTAAAGCCACCTTGGTGCTGGGTAGGTACCCACATCAGGGGAGAGGCAGGGCTACTGTCCTAAACTGCCAACCCAGCAAGCTGGGTTACATAAATTACCCAACATGAGTAAAAACAACCCCACAAAGTGACCCAACAGCCTCAACCCAGCGTAAATAAAAATAACTTTTGTTTAGAGTGTGGAGGCTGCTTTCTGACCTCAAAGTGCACATTTAGCACTGACAATTGTGCAATAGGCTACAGCATGGTTGCTGTGGGGACATTTCTTATCTGTAAGAACTGGGAAACGTTTTAGGAAAATAGATTCAATCCAATATCAGAAAAAAAACGAGCTGCAATCTGCTGTGAAACTTTAAGGCTTTGGGGTTACAAATTACGCCCAAGACTGCAACAAGCCTGGGAATTTGAGACAAATTTGAGAGTGTATTTGAATTAGCTGAGAATTGGTCTGAGGTTAGATAAGAGCCCATGGATGTATTTTCTAAAACAAAAACTATGGGAGATTTTTTTTTCATGGGAGAAAGTTCCAGGGCACTGTGTTTGCCACACCATTGTCAGTGTGTGGCCTTATAGATTACCCAGGCTAAAGTAACATCAGTGACTTCAAAAAGGAATATTTTATAAGGTCCAGTCAAAGCCCTGATTAAATACTGAGAATCGTTAGTAGGCCTAGGCTACTACAGTCCAGGTCCACACTCCAATCAACTACCGCAGGTGTTCAACATTTACATTTACATGTATTCATTTAGCAGACACCTTTTATCCAAAGTGACGTACATATGTCATACAAGGGCTATTGTCCCCATATCAATTCGTTGTTACTGTAAGTGTCTTGCCCAATAGCACAACACCCATAATCAGGCTATTGCCTGCTAGTCCAGCTCCTAACCACTGCGCTACCACCGTTCTTCTACATAAAGTTAATCAAGAGAAGTTATATTAAAGAAAATTGTTTTTTCAGACAAATAATTTATTTCACCTTATATATATAGGGCCTACCACAGCTGTGGAAATATGTGCATCCTTTGAATTTTGCAAGTCTAAAATGTCCCTCTGGATGAATAAAGTACCTTCATCTACCTACCATCTATCTATCTATCTATCTATCTATCTATCTATCTATCTATCTAGGATAGTTTTACCACTTAAATGAAAGAATGAGGGTAGGCCTATGGTCTGATACCTGGTGAGGATTCCCGACACAATTTGTGCTGGTGATGTTTGCAGTCTTTCACTGTCAGAGTCAGACACGCATTACTTAGCCTACAGGACACACTCGCGTGGTCAGCAGCACCTGTTAGAAGAGTTTAAAAGTGGGCTGGCCTCATTGCCAGTCATCTTCACAATGTTGTTTCAAAGATGAGCACAGTGAAAAAAATACTTTTAACAGAAAACAACCCAATTATTCAAGTTTATGACTGTCATTAAATATCCAGAAAAAAATGGAGGCTCGCTAGATGGTGGAATCTTTCGCCAGAACTCCAAAACAGATGACAAAGCAAGCGTTTCGGCTATCAGTGTTCGCAGAAAGGCATGTCAGCGAAAAGTCCTTAATGCGGAATGTATGGGGAAATTTAACGGCAGTTGGAAGGTCAGTGTGATCTTTTTGGATAGTTTTGCCAGTGCCCGCAAGTGATCTTGGCAATGCGTTAAATGTCATTGTGTTCAGGTCTTCACATTACTGAGGGTTGAAGATTGTATCTTAGTCACGGCTGCCCTCCTGTGGTTAAAACCTGGCCAGGTTTTTTTTCCGGCCAGGGTCGAGTTAGAGGCTTTGGTAGGCTACAATTGTGTGCTTCTACCGTCAGTCTCCAGAAGGGGGCGATAAATATCCTCAAGGCTCAGTTTTTTCCACTGTGACCGCAGATGTACTCAGACGCACGCGGTCACGCGCGCACGGACACACACACACACACACACAACCTAGCAGAGCCTTGTGATGTGTGAGGAATGCTTGCGAGGAAATGCTAATTACAACCCCTCTGCAGCCTCAATTTATACTCAAAAATACTTAAATATTCACACGCAAATACACTATATTTGCATGTGAGTCAAATGTTTTATTTGTTTTTATTTAGTTGTTGTTATCTGTACGCATATCAGACCCACTCTTTTGATAGAGAGGGAACAGTTTTCACCAGTATTAATTTAGTATTTAAGAATTAAAGAACAGTAAAGCAGTGTACAAGCATTCATTGATATTAAAGATTGGTCTAAACATCAACATAGGTAAAAAAGCCTACTAAACGGACCCATATCTATAGACCTTTTCAACTGCATAAACAAACATGTATGTTCCTAAGGCATTTCTGAGGGGTATTTCACAAAACCTAGATAAGGGATTAAGCTGGGATTTTTAGGTTATCCTGGATGAATTTAGCCTTGACTTGGTTTCACAAAAGAGATGGCACATAAGTTACCATGGGGATTTATTCTCTGCACCTAGCCTGGTCCCGACCAGGCTAGCAGCCAAGCTAAGTTAATTCTAATGGTAATTATGTCGTCTTATTGGTTCAGCTAGCTGTCATTCACATCAGACCTCCGTGCTAATTTTTAAGGAGCTTTATTCCATTTATAAACTATTTGCTAAATGTATTTGCTCGCAAAATAAAACAGATTGTCTGCCTACTACCATATAGTTATTATTTTAATTGTGATAGCCTTATAATTATTAACATAGGCCTAGGTACTCTTTGTTTGCTTATTTTATTGATAGACGTTTGATGAATAGCCTACTGTAGTTGATTGGAAGTGGAGGGGAAGTTCTCGGAGGTATTTTCAACTATAATATTAAAGGAACCGTATGTAAGAAATTCAATTCAATTAATCATAAAATGGCCCTGATTTGTCACTAGACATTAGGAAATCATGCTAATTTCAAATACTTATATCACTGACAACAGTAGTCCGGCCAGGATATCCTCATTTAAAAAAGTGAAGTTGCAGCCCTCAACTGATGTTGATGTTTAAATATTTGTGTTTTAGCCTGATCCGCCACCCTCCACCTATCTAGTAATCACAAAGTCAGTAGTGTTTCGGCATCTGGGTTGCCAGCTCTGCTCTAGTTACCACATCTGCGGTGTAGGCTACACCGCTCTACAGTATTTTGAAAGTGATTGTAGTACCAGTTTTGGCCAAAATCCTACATACGGTTCCTTTAAGGTATATCATGCATCTTTGCAGAGGCAAGCGCTTTCTTAATGACGTTGCGTTCCGAGACAAGAAAGCACTCACACGTGGGTTCATACGTACATTTGCATTCAGTTGGTCTACCACGCCTACTCCCGCTGTTTTACAGAAATAGCCATGATTCCCCATTCCAAAAATGACAACTTTACTTCATTGTTAGTCTATATGAAAAGCGGTTGTTCACTTTGTGTGAATGACGCTATTTTCCGCGTCTTTTTTATTCCAACCGTGGGCATTTTGGAGCAGAAACGAGAACGCGCACACATCCTGAATTACTTACACCTGGCTTGACATAGTTGCTCCTACTCATCTTGGATTGGCGTTAGTGAAACGAGTTTAGCTAGGATGACCAGACAACGCTATGTCAAACCTCGCTTTATCACTTATCTTGGATGTCTTAATGCTGCCTTTGTGAAATACCCCTCTGGGGTGCGTTGCACAAAAGCAGAATTAAGACATCCGGGATAAGTTACTGAGCTGCGCTCAATGAATCCAAAATAAGAGCGTACAGGCTTAATTGGTTGCACAAAGACCAAGCCAGGATGAGCAGACACGGATTCATCAAGCCAGGTGAAACCTATCCTGGATAAGTGCGCGCTCACGGCTCCCTCAAATAGACCCCGCCACCGATCACAGATTCACTGATTCACCATGGCAACTAGCGGCTTCATTGCTTCTTCTACGGTGTGAAGTAGGTAGCGATAGCCTTTTCACAACAGCAACAAACAGCAACACCTCTGTTTAGGAGAATATTGCAACTAGTTCCGCGACCACCACGTGCGAAATGGTTAGGCACTCCCGTGATGTCACATTGTCGCATGACAGGTCGGGAATGGCGAGTAGGCTATGTAAAAGTTAATTAATGATCACAAACGTTTAAATAATGACAATGGGTCTAGGTATATGTGATAACAATGTGTAGTGGGCAGTGGAATAATTATTGGTTTCCGTTTGTGGTGACTGCTGACTGAGATAAGGGATGAGATTAAATAGATCCTGGAACTTAGCCTGGTCGAGCAGGCTAGCTCCAAAGAATAAATCGCCATGGTAACATATACCATAACATATCCTGCTGCCCCCTATCCCGCTTTTGTGCAACTGGATCACGGATAAATTGAGCCAGGATAACCAAGATATCCCGGCTTAATCCCTTATCCTAGTTTTGTGCAATAGGCCCCTGGTGGCACAGAAAACATCATTAAGCTAACGGTCAACTATTTGTTTTCATTTCAAAATATCTGAGTATATTTTGAACGTTTACACTGGAAACCCTCTAGGAACAGAGTGAAAGGGTCTTTATGTGTAAAAGAGTCTAATAAAATAAATTCTCTCTGATATGTGAATGCACCTACAGCCTCTGTCACTAATAGTACTGTAGCTGGCCAGACCAACTCACCGGAAACTATATAGGCGCTGGAAATATGACAGCAGTTATGGAAAAGAGTGACACTGGATACAAGACTGACAGAGTTACATGGCACTGACAATGAGTGGAAACTGGCTAGTGAGAACATTACCGACCAGTGGAAATATGAGTAAATATCGCCGCCATGCTGTGAAAATGCTTTATTAAAATATTAATTATATACAAACTTTGTTCCAGAATATATCAGCAGTATGGGAATCACCCATGGGAATCTTTCCGTCTGAATCATTTTGTTCTCTATGCCATGAGCTATGTGCTCCATCCCTGTTCTGTCAGAATAAAGGGATAAAGGGAAGGAAAGGAGAGGGGCTAAATAGTATGACATCAGTACTGTAGGTGTTAATCAGACATATCCTAACATTATATAATCTAAAATAGTTTAATTTTGGTTGTGACATCTGACCTGCTGTGTGAGTCATATATAAGTATAAGTATATATACTCTTTTGATCCCGTGAGGGAAATTTGGTCTCTGCATTTATCCCAATCCGTGAATTAGTGAAACACACTCAGCACACAGTGAACACACAGTGAAGTGAAGCACACACTAATCCCGGCGCAGTGAGCTGCCTGCAACAACAGCGGCGCTCAGGGAGCAGTGAGGGGTTAGGTGCCTTGCTCAAGGGCACTTCAGCCGTGCCTACTGGTCGGGGTTCGAACCGGCAACCCTCCAGTTACAAGTCCGAAGTGCTAACCAGTAGGCCACGGCTGCCCTGTTATAGTTATAGTCCTACAGCACAGTCTTATCCCTACAGCACAGTTATAATCCTACAGCACAGTTATAACCCTATAGCACAGTCACATTCCTACAGCACAGTTATAACCCTACAGCACAGTTATAATCCTACAGCACCGTTATAATCCTACAGCACAGTTATAACCCTACTGCACATAATCCTACAGCACAGTTATAATCCTATAGCACAGTATTAACCCTAGAGCAGTTATAGGGCCCTATCATGACAGTCAAAAGCGCATCGTCTCTTGTCAAAAGCTTATTCAAATTTAGTAGGATGTCCAGTCCACATTGGGAGGGTTTTCGTTATCAAACGTTGAGCTCATGGCGCAACAAGGTGTTCCTAGGTTTTTTAATCAGTCATGGGTGTGTTTGGGGCGTAACATCATTTAAACCAATGAGAATGACATCTGTCATTCCCTTCAACAATGCAAAGCACGATGTCAAATAAATGCATCTGTATTTTGACATTCAACGGCGCATTTGAAGGAGGCTGCTTGCGAGACCGTATGGAATAGTCATTCCATTAAACCATGCTTTACTAAAACCTAGCATAGCCTTCACGCATTTGCACTCCTCTATTATTTGAACTCATTGGCAATGTGAAACTAACTTCACCATGGTGTTAGTCAGCGACAAGACAGTTATATGCAGTTACTTTCACTATTGACTGACAATGGGTTACCATCAAAAACATAGGCTGGAAAAAGCAACACTTACCCTAATATTGCTTAAATGACTGAATGAAAAACCATATATCCTGCAGAGGAGTTGCTTATATCTCGTGACAGTGTGTCTTCAGCTGTGCTCTCGCCTCTCCCCTAATCACTTTTAACCATCATTACCAATTTGCAAATAATGGTGAATAACTACTCTTGAGATGTACAGTATTTCGTAATATCTTTATTCTAATTATGATTCGCATTGTAATTGTGCAATTTGTAATGTTTTGCATGGACGTGCGCTGGTGTGCGTTCATGGATAATAGAAGGATGGTGCGTTGTGCACCCGCCAATATGACTGTTGACAATGCGCTCTTAAAATAACATATAAACAACTCGCCATAGACTTCTGACCAGGTGTACAATAGCGATTTTTAGAATGCGCTAAGCAACTCCCTAAGTTGTTAATTGCCACACCCCTGGGCGCATTGTTTAAAAAATAAACGTGCAAAATAAGAAAATATACTTTGTGCCGGGTGGAAAACGAGTTTTGTGCCATGCGCCAGGGTGCAAAATATGGCCCATAATCCTACAGCACAGTTATAATCCTATAGCACAGTTATAATCCTACAGCACAGTTATAATCCTACAGCACAGTTATAACCCTACTGCACAGTTCTAATCTTATAGCACAGTCACATTCCTACAGCACAGTTATAATCCTACAGCACAGTTATTGGACAGCACAGAGGAGATCAGGGCGTGGCGCTGCAGCAGTCGGACCCAGTGGAGATCAGGGCGCTGCAGAGTCTCTATGAATCTCCTCAGGGTCTCCTGTTAGCGCAGCTTTCTGCCACATGGAGGCGCTGCAGCAGAGTCTCTATGAAGCTCCTCAGTGTCTCCTTACTGCACATCTCATGCTGAGCAGCTAATGCCAGCCAGCTCTGCATACCCAAGACCTCACTGTAGGACACACATACACACAACAGAGACATACACACACACACACACAGCAGAAACATACACAGACATTTAAAGAGAGGAGACATCGCTGCTGAAAAAAACAGACTTACCAGCTTAATGTGGTTTGCTGGTTGACCAGCTTGTTTGACCACCCTATGATGGTTGACCTGCTAGACCAGCAAAACTCTTGCGAGTGTGTGTGTGTGCATGTGTGTGAGTGTGTGTTTGTGAGTGTGCGTGGGTGTGAGTGTGTTTGTGCATTTGTGTGTTTGTGTGTGAGCATGCATGTGTGAGTTTGTGTTTGTGTGTGTGCGTGGATGTGAGAGTGTGTATGTGTGAGTGTGTGTGCGAGTGTGTGTGTGTGTGGGGGTACACCTCTCTCGCTGCTCCAGCTGGTGCTGTGAGCTGGCCAGCTGTTGTCGTAGTGATGCGATCACCATGGCAGCGGAGTGGACCTGCCTGCTGAGCCTGTGTTGCTCCTCTAACAGCAGGGGGCACTGAGCATGCTCAGAATGCAGCTGCTGCTCTGCCCTCTTCAGAGCCACCCACAGACGCACCTGTAGCCCCGCCTCCATAGACACGCCCCCAGAGGTGTGATCCAATGGGGAGGGAGGGGGATGGGCCTTTGCTGCTGTGGTTAAGGGTGTGGGGGCGGGGTGTAGCTCTAGGAAGGCAGGCCTATCATCTTCTAGGCTGGGGGGCGTGGAGATGGGCGGAGCTCTGGACACAGGTGGTGTGGAGAAGGTGTGGCTGAACTGCAGGTGAGTCCGGAGAGCGGTCAGGCTGCGGAAGCGCGTGCTCTCCCCACAGCGTGGGCAGCGGAACGGTAGCACCGCCACGCTCCGACACGCTGGAGCCTTCCACAGTCGTTCACGCCCACAGGGCCGCCGCCCAGCCAGCGTCTGCATGGGCTCCGCCATCCCTCAAACCTGACCAGGAGAGAACGCAGCTGTCACCAGACAGGAAGTTAGAAAGAAAATATGTATAACAGGAAGCACAAGATATAGCCTAAGAGGTTTTAAAGGTGTCAGTCAGGGATTTTATGCGATTTCAAACTCTTAACATTTTTTGTCACATTCAGCAATCATCTCACAATCACTAGCTGCCCATTCTGTGAGTTCACTGTAAAAAAAAAAACAGGTCTCTAAAGGCAGCCCAGGGGGGTATTCCATAAACCTCGCTAAAGGCCAAACCTGGCTTATTTCGGTAAGTCTCGCTAATTTTAGTGAGAGTTCTGTTCCATTAGTGTGGTTTATGTGAATCCCGGCTTGAAAACTGGGAATTTATGCCACACAACTAGCCTGGTCCGTAGCCTGTTAACTTTCAAGCTTAATCAAGCTGTGCTGCAAAAAAAACATCAGTTGGGAAACTCTGATGTCCCAAAAGACGGTTCCGTCAACCTGTGCTTTTATGTTCCATCACCTGTAGCCTACAACGTGAAAAATAGAAGTTGAAACTTTTCTCCGACAGTGTCACCAAGCATCGATTTACATATTCACTAGTTCTGAAGAATTTATGAAAATGAATGAACCGAAAATATGAACTTTACGCGTGTGGTAGAAATGTTGCTACTCTGTCTCATGCGTTCTGTGATGGTGTAACACGTAGCACCACGGCATAGCAATCGTGTGTTTTCTCAGGTTCGCTTCCCACACAAAGCTTTTACAGCTTATCACCTTGATAATGACAATGGCAATCTAAATTAGGCTATACTCTCTAATGAAAGACATGTCCTACTGTTGATAAAGCCTACCCACAAACAAAGACGAGACCCTGAATGGAACACTGGGGATAGGGTGAGCTATACCCCTCTGGTGTGTTTTGTTTGGTCCTTGGTTATAATATAATGTATAATGTTTTTTGCTCAAAAATGTCTGCTAATGAATGTAAACATAAACACAAACAAATGCAACTTCCTGTGCCTTTTATTGTTTATTAAGAATAATATTTTAATATTATTTACTTCCTGTGCCTTTAAATGTATGACATAATAGAAATGCTTGTTTGCTGCATTGTTTCCCCATTTGAACATAAGTTCAAAATAACAGATTTTATCCCCTTACCCAAGTTATCATGACTGTTAATAGTTATTATGGGTGACTGAGGACATGTATCAGTGTAAAGCATATAGCCACCAGAGGGCGACACTGACTCAGTGCATAAATCTACAGCAAGTTGTTGCGTTACCAAAGAGGTGGCGCTAGCCAGGCTAGGTATTACTTCTGTTGACTTTTAAAATCTCACTTTGAAGGAGTTGTCAGGTCACTTTATTTCTAAAACCCCTTCACACGGACCTTGTGAAACAACACAACATAGGAAAGAGCTGCCCATAGCCTACCCTTTTACAAGTCCTCGACCCTTATGCGGCACACGATATGATCCTGTTAATCCAGCTTCTGTGTTGCATTATGAGAGGCCCAGAAAAACGCAGAAATTTGCAGTAGCAAAACTTATCCTTCATTTATCAATGTCGTTACATGATTCAGGATCCGATCTAAACGCATTTTCATTACAGAGATTGCAATCCTGTTAATGTTAGATCGCTCAGCGTTTCCGTCCTCGAGCATGTATTTGATGAAAGTCATAATTTATAAATCTTGAATTTAATTTCCTAAAAATGTAATTTCTTTGGCAAAGGTTTACACATGATATCGACAAATATCCGTCGAAGACATACGACGACTAGGCTTCTTGAATCAGACCACACTTCCTCACTAAACTACGCTACCCAAAATTCATCGGTGTCAAAGACGTTGTTTCCTGGTTCTTTCCCGTCTGCCTTTGCGTTTGTTTTAAATAACGAGCGCCATTTCACCGACAGGCGTTTTGACAACACTACAAGAAGCAAGGACCAGTCTGTTCGCTTCGGTTTGAGTGTACGCTTTGAGTTAACGCTAGTTACAGTTTGTAGCGACTTAACATACCCATAGACTGACATTAAATAACAAGGCTTTCTGCACGGTAAGAATAACGTCAACGTCAATTAAAATGTCCAGTTGCGAGCATAGCTAACGTTGTCTTAGCTTTACAGGCCGTGTACTACAACTAACATTAAGTTACGAACGTTGCCTGTAGATTGCTAACGTTAACTAAACGTTAACTTACATAAACTAGAATTGAAGTTGAGTAGGCTAACATTAAATTCAGGAGTGAACAAAGAAGCCACAATGGAAGTTAACTAAGTTAACGTTAAGTCATAACATGCTATAACTAACGTTAACAATTAAGACAGAGTAGTAGTAAATAACGTTGAACTTCTCTAGCATGAGATACTAGAACGAAGTTGATGAACACATTAACGGGTAGAACTAATCGAATAGATCAGCAAGTGTTGGCGATTTGTTGAGGAATACAGTGATACCTCAAACGTGTGTGTGTGTGTTACAGTGTTGCAGAACTGTTAATGTGAGGTGTGTGTTACAGTGCTGGAAAACTGTTGATGTGAGGTGTGCAAAAGTGTTGGGGAACAGTGTTGATGAGGTGTGTGTATGCTTACAGTGATGGTAGAATGTGTTGATGAGGTGTGTGTATGCTTACAGTGATGGTAGAATGTGTTGATGGGGTGTGTGTTTGCCTGCAGTGCTGGGAAGCTGTGTTGATGAGGTGTGTGAAGACAGAAGATTTTGTCCGGAGGATTTCCACCTCAGCGGATGCTGTGGCTTTGCACAATGAGCTTGAGGTGACTGAAAACACACACACACACACACACACACACACACACACACACACACACACGTGCACTTGATATTTGCCTGTCAGCATATTAGGCCAGATATGTGGTCCATTCATGCCATCTGGGAATGCAAGGGGCCGCCCCCATGATTACATTGTTTTTCCCACTTCGAGTGTTCATGTGCTTGGTGCATTGCCGTCGGAATGTGAGAAAAACATGGATGCCACAACAAAGGTTAAAACATACGCTCACTAATAAACAACTGTATATGGTGCAAGACGCTTGTGAAAGAAGGATATGCAGCTTTCAAGTGTCAAAAACGGCAAATTCCCAAGTTCAGATTAAAATGGTTGGACATGAAAGTCCAATGAACTAAAAAGTGACGACGAACCCACAACCGTGCAACTCCGTTAGCACATTTCCCCCAGCTTCCCACCTCTTATTCCCACTTTCCCAGCTTCCCACCTCTTATTCCCACATGAGGTGACGTGAATGATTATGATATACAGTAGACCCTACAGTAGTAGATAGATGGATAGATAGATATTTTATTCATCCAGAAGGGACATTTTAGGCATCTAGTAGGTTATACAACCATAACACAACAAACACACATAGATCTCACATAAAATCACTGCACCCCACAATGCGAGGGATTTATTGTGAGGGAACGCAAAAGCATTGCGAGGGAATGCAAATTTACGTACAATTAAGTTTTTCCAACCGGCGCGGCCGTATTTCAGCCGTGCGCGTGTAGCTGATATTTTCTGACTGGTTAGTATGGCATGCGAGATTGAAAGCAGTAGGGATGAGCTAGAAGTCACGACCAGGTAACAGGTGTGTCACAAGGTTGATGGAATACCCCCCAGGTGGCAGGTGTGTAGCAAGGTTGATGGAATACCCCCCAGGTGGCAGGTGTGTAGCAAGGTTGATGGAATCAGGGCTTAAAATTCATTTTTCAAAATGGGGGGGGGGAATTCCCCCACCACCCTGACGTCATCAGTAATATATACTGCAGTGGGATCATTCACAACAGTGGACATCCTAGATTCTGCTTGACTCTCTCCACACACACACACAAACACACACTGAAAATGATGGCTTATGTGATATGTTTCTATTTCATATATTTTTTAATTCATATAGAGTGTATTTAGTTAATAATGTATTTTTTAATGTATAGCATTTCACTAGTAATTACTAGTAGCTAAACATATTTAGTAATTTGAATGCTTCATTTTGACGTTTAACCTATAACACTTAGGCATATCTTTAATGTGGTGTGTAGGTCTAATTGAGTGCACATTGGTGATGAGTAGGTGTAATTGAGTGCCTGTCACTTTAAGAAAATACGTGAGAGTAATTAGCCTCCCTTCAGCCTGACGGTTTTAGGCTAGTCGCTAGTGAATAAAAGTTGTGCATAGTGCATAAGGATATGTGGATGCAAATAATTATGTTTTCTATGTCATTAGATACAATAAATGTTCAAAAAACTAACAATTCGAAGACAATCTTTCTGGGATCAAGTGTTGACATGACCTGAGCTAGCAGGATAGTTACCAAGGAGCTCTTTCCAGATGTAAAAGTTTGCCATGGTTGCGTAGCCTATTTGCGTAAGCGCAAAGTGGTTCTCTCTCTCTCTCTCTCGCCGTGTGTGTGTGTGTCTGCGTCTGCATGAGGCTATGTTCAATTCAACTCTGTAGTTGATCCGTCCGGTCAATAGCACGCCATTCACGCCACTATATTAACGTCACCAGACATGCTGTAAAAGTGTATGCGGGAATTTCTCGCATTATGATGGCTAGAGTTGCGGGACTTGAACAAATTATGCGCAATACCTGCAATCCCGCAGTGAAATTTAAGCCCTGTGGAATACCCCCCGGGTGGCAGGTGTGTAGCAAGGTTGATGGAATACCCCCCAGGTGGCAGGTGTGTAGCAAGGTTGATGGAATACCCCCCAGGTGGCGTGTGTGTGTGTGTGTGTGTGTGTGTGTGTGTGCGTGTGCGTGTGCGTGTGCGTGCGCGCGCGGAGAGAGCACAGGACAAGGAGAAGCCGTGTCAGTGCCACTGCATGTAGACCTAACTGTTAACTAACGAAAGAAGATCATATCTACATAAAATAGAAACGTATAAGAATCATTAAATGTTTACAAGGCTGGAAGTTCAACAAATATAGGTCTACTAATGTGATTAAAATAGTTAAATAAAAAATATTTCATTCATCAGTCTTATTCAATGACCTAATGCCATCATAACATAAACTGTTCTTTCCTGGAGCCCAGGCCTATGTTTAACTTATCTAATTTTGTGTTAGGTCTACTAATGTGATTAAAATAGTTAAATAAAAAATATGTCATTCATCAATCTTATTCAATGACCTAATGCCATCATAACATAGGCCTGGGCTCCAGGAAAGAACAGTTTATGTTTAACTTATCTAATTTTGTGTTGGTCATACTATATTGCTTGTCTTTGTTGAATAAGACAGAAGATAAAGAGCTTAAAAATAATCGCATATCGCATCGCAATCGCAATATTGGTGAGAAAAATCGCAATTAGATTTTTTTTCAAAATCGTTCACCCCTAGTTCACTCATAAATTAACAGGACAACATCAGACCTCGTTAGTTAACAGTTAGGTCTACATGCAGTGGCACTGAAACGGCTTCTCCTTGTCCTGTGCTCTCCGCGCGCACGCACACACACACACACACACACACACACACACACACACACACACACACACACACACACACACACACACACACACACACACACACACACACACACACACACACACACACACACACACACACACACACACACACACACACAACCGCTCCTCTCCTCTGTTGGCTACTTGCACGTGAAACAAACTACTCTTGTTTACGTTTTTTGCTTCTTCATTGTGAAGAATCGTGGCGCCCCCCACCCAATCCCAATCCTCCCCCACCTTTTTTATGCAGCCCTTGCCACTTAATCTACTAAACCCCTCTTCTACTGCACTTTTTACCCCCCCCCCCCCCCCCCCCCATTTCTTACTTCCAGTAACTATATGCATGTGACAATAAACTTCCTTGTATCCTTGTATCAGACAATAGCAGCCCGACAAGTCGGCATGTCATATAGCCCACATCCTAAATAAACTTAAAAGGCTTATTAACGCATACAATGTGAATGAAAATAGCATAGTAAGATAATGAAGAAGTCGGCTATTGGGCAGCCTAGGCTACTTGAGTTATTTCTCTGTGACTAAATAATCAATTTTGGACGTTTATCTGCTTTGCTGTTTTATTCTGAATCTCTCCTCGCAAGGAAGACCATCAAATGGCTTTACACAACTGAAACAAAAGCAGGTCACAAACTCAAGAGCTATATTTATGGTTTTATTTACAGTAGGCTATGTACATATTTATATAAATAAAGACTATATATTATATTTAAATATTTATATATATTTACTATATATCAATATTTAGTATATTTAGTCTTTATTTACAGTAGTCTTTATGCAAAGACAAATAGAAAATGACTGTATTGTTGACAAATATATCAGAATTTGAGCCGCAGCTTGCCTCTCATCTTCACCTGCCAACACTCTGCAAAGCACGGACTGACTCCTTTGTAGTCTTGGCACAATCGCCTCTGGTGTATGTGTGTGTATGTGTGTTTGAGTGAGGTTGTTTGTGTGTGTGTGTGTGTGTCTGTTTGATTAAGGGTTTGGTGTGTGTGTGTGTGCAGTGTTTCCTCTATGTTTATTTCAACATGGCGGCCCGCCACGGTTTAATTAATACCCCCACGGTATCAGAATCAGGGCAGACGCACAATGTAGTTGCAGTTGCTTTTTAAATAATCCTGCCGACGTATCCTCCCCTGCTGGCTGCCGCTCACATTGCAATTTAGTGTCTGGAAGCATAGTAGGCTAAATGCCCTCCGCTGGCTGCTGAAAATTGCAGTTTAACAATAAACAGCAATTCTAATCCGAGGTACCCGTCTAGTTTTATTCCAAATATATTGTTTTTTATAGATGTTAGTGGCATGCGCTATCAAGAGCTTCCATGTGCTACGCATGTTTGTCAACATCGAAAAAACAAAAATTTTCGCACAACTTGGTGGAAAGGTGTAGCACAGGCTAAGGAAAACCCATTAATTTCTGAAGCTGATCATATTAAAAGTATTTCCCATATCGTAGCCTATTAGCTCGCTCGCAACAACAGCAAAAATGAAGAGAGTGGATGTCTCCGCGAAGACACCGCTGTTACATTAGATGCGCACTCAATCACGAATCGACACAGTAAAAATGCAACGACTGGTAGTAACGAAGGTAAATGGCAAAACTTGGCCAAAAACATTTTGTATGCACTCGCGGTGATGGCCTAGTAGGCTTAATGTGAATTGCAGACTATAAAGTAAAGGAGATTTGCACCAAATAAATGCAGTGTGGTTTAATGCATGGGTTAACGTGACGTGAGTCAGACAGAAGATGGGCCTGTCTTTAGTTACTGAATCCTGTCCCTCTCAAGTCACGTTAGGCTAAATGGTGTGATTAGCTAGAACTATAAAAAAATAAATAAAAAAACAGGTGCTGCCGCCACTGTTAAAAAAAAAAAAATCTAGCGGAAACACTGGTGTGTGTGTGTGTGTGTGTGTCTGTTTGATTAAGGGTTGGTGTATGTGTTTGCTTGAGGGGTTGTGTGTGTGTGTTTGAGTGACGTGGCATTCCTTTCCTCTCCCTGCAGGGCTTTCTGGGTAGTGGAGGCGGGCCTCACACTCGAGCTGTGTGTGACCGCATTATCCATGCGTGCTACCAGAGGCTGGGGCTTGGAGCACATCTAGAGGCGGGGCTTGTCCAGAGTGTGGTGCGATTGGTTCAGCTGGCAGTGGGCGGGTACAAGCAGGTGGAAGGGGTGCGGCCGAGTGCGCCTCTCTACCTGGAGAAGATGCTGTTCCACATCCTACAGGTGAGGCCTCCTGATCACCATGTGCTGTTCAGCTGTTCCCTCTATGGACATTTGCTTGTGCATACACATGCAGGTATAGGTGCATAGGTATAGGTACATACACATGCAGTTATAGGCACACATGCAGGTATAGGTACATACACATGCAGGTATAGGTGCACATGTAGGTATAGGTACACATGCAGGTATACATACACATGCAGGTATAGGTACATACACATGCAGGTATAGGTACATACACATTGCAGGTATAGGTACATACACATGCAGGTATAGGTACATACACATGCAAGTATAGGTACACATGCAGGTATACGTACACATGCAGGTATACGTACACATGCAGGTATAGGTGCACATGCAGGTATAGGTACACATGCAGGTATACATACACATGCAGGTATAGGCACACATGCAGGTATAGGTGCACATGCAGGTATAGGTGCTGCAGGTATAGGTGCATACACATGGAGATGGGTCATTCCACGTCAATTCAACCAGAGCCCATGCACTTAGGTCTCAAAGAAAAAATTACCAGGTGTACCTATGTTACCCAGGAGACACACTGTAAAATGACTCTTATGTAAGATCAATACTTTCCAAGATACAGTCAGTTTTACAGGGGGAGGGGGGTGTCGATTTTGTTCGGCCTTTTTTTGGTCAAAGTTCACAAGCCCACAGTGCAAGAACTAAACCATGTAGGAGGCTCAAATTGTGCATGCTGGTACATAAATAGGAATAGTATGTAGCAAAATTGTCACGTTTGGTCTGGATAATCCTGCATGGTCATAGCTGTCCCTCAAAGTTGATACAAATTTTATTGGAGTTCTGGGCTCTGTTTAGGCCTTCAGAAGACATATTTGTACTCAACATAGGCTCTTGATTTATTTTCCTTACTGAGATAAGCAGAAACACTCTCACAAAAAACAATGAACAGAAAATAAATTCCTTCAGGGTCTGAACAGCAGACCTTACAAGTCTGAAAAATCATTTTGGTTCTCATTTTCAGAGCACCCAAACACCTTGTGGGAATATGCAAATATTTTTTTTATATTTTTGTCTTTATTCTCCATGATCCTTTCTTTTTAAAAACACCAATTTGACTTGTCTTATGCAAATCTTTCTTTTTCACTTTCCAACCTGAACATGGGCAAAATGCACCATTGAGATCAATATGTTTTGTATACCACACACACATACACAGACTGATGCTGCTCCTGTTTTCCTGCAGAAACTAATGAAGGTGGGCAAGCAGCACTGTGCTGATCTGGCACTGCTTCTGTTTCAACGGCTGAAGGCGACAGATTCACAGGTGAGACACCAGGGGCTCAGGATTTGAAGGGTTAGCTTCAGCCACTTAGCATGCCATTTGGCCGCTGACATTTTTGAAAACATGGCGTTACATGGTTGCAACTTCTGGCACCAGTTTTTACATGCTGATTGGTAGATGACAGCTCATGCACGAGTTTAGCGTTGGGCACGAGCGTCCTCGCGCGTCCACGTTGGTTTGCATTTCTGGAAGACGACAAATAAAACAACTAACTACTTGGATTAAGCTACTGATACTTGACTTAATGCCTACATGGTTAGGCTGTATTATACCGGACTTTGTGGTAAATAAAAGAAAAAAGTAAATGTTGTCATATCAGGCTATTATTTGCCTTATGTGTGGGTTGACAAGGTAACTGACTATGACCATACATTTTAGCAGATGCATAGCAATGACCTATATCCAATTATTAGCCTACTCATTGCGTTGTGTATGGAAACTATTTTAAAACGCACAGTCTGTAGTTCCTACCTGTAGTCCATGACAACGCAACGTCTGGATCATGTAACCTATGTCTCCCGAAGTGATTTAAAACTAAACAAATGTCAATGACTTATTTAGTTTGCTTTCTTGCAACATTGACTATGGGATTAGGCTATGCATTTGATTTAAATGGCCAGGCTGCCAGTCGAGGCAAAAGCCAAATATCCAACAACAGTTGCAGACTCTTGAAATGCCTGCTCGAACCACAATACCCGAGGGATGTGCGCTTCTATCGGTAAGTTGCGTTGGCTTCATTTCGTCTGCCTGCAAATGTAGCCTAGGTTTAACAAGCTGCAAATTCACACTGGGTGCAGCAAAAATCCCAGCTATCCACAAGTTTCCTACATCCCATGTCTACTTAGTTATAGTCATTTTCGTTGGATAGCCTACTGCGTAATAGGCCTACAACCTGGCCAAATATAGCATTTAGGAATCATTATTTGTGTAGCCTAAAGTAACTCAATATTGATTGTTTATTTGCATTGTTTATTATCACATATGAACATCACATTAAATAACCTAGGACTTCAGAGACAGGGCAAACTTCTACCACCATTCTCAAAATGTTATCCCAACCAATGAAATAAATTTGCGCTTATAACGAGGTGAAGTGAAGCGTGTTCCCGAACAACATCTTTTTCCTTTGAGGGAATGTCCAATCTTCATCAACGACATACCGTTGTACCTTACGTTGTCTCCGTCTGTAACGTGGAATCCAATAGGCTAATTCTAGCTGGTGCCGGAAAAGAACACTCATGAAACGCCATTTTCGCAAAGATGGCTGCGGTCAATTTCAAACTTTTTTGGCTGAAGTAGCTAGCCTAGCATGGGCCATTGAAATGAATGGGGGCGGGACTTAGTCACTCTCTCCAGTTATATATAATACCTCCATGTGAGACACACACACACACACACACACACACACACACACACACTCCCTTGCCTAAGTACCTTTACTCATGGACGTCTGTTCCCTCGGTTTTTTGCTTCTTAAAGCCGTGTTCACATTTGTGTTCACATCATCTGTTATACATTATAATTCTGTAGAATAGATTGTATTTGTGTTCTACATTACAATTCTGTAGAATATATTGTATTTGTGTTCTACATTATATTCCTGTAGAATACATTGTATTTGTGTTCTACATTATAATTCTGTAGAATAGATTGTATTTGTGTTCACATCATCTGTTCTACATTATAATCCTGTAGAATAGATTGTATTTTCAAAACAGTACTGAGGGTTTACTCACACCACTATTTTGGTCAATACTGTGAAATTAATGTGTGTGTGTGTGTGTGTGCGTGTGCGTGTGCGTGTGCGTGTGCGTGTGCGTGTGCGTGCGTGTAAGGAGGAGGAGTACCAGGCGTTGGTGCAGAACTGTTTTGCGCTGCTGTGGAATGCTGCAGGTGGTGTGCGGGAGTCGCACACACCTGAGCCGACAAACACACCTGCGCCGACACACACACTGCGTGTGAGGCTGGAGGCGCTGCGCTTCCGGCTGTTGCAGGAGAGTGTGTGTGTGCTGGGCGGCCCCTCCAAAGGGTGTGTGTATGTGGAAGAGGCTCTGATCCAGTACAGACGGGCCTGCGGCAGCCTCACACACACACACGCCGTCACCATGCTGCGGCTGCTCCAGGAGTGTGTTCTGGGTCCGCTGTGGAGCGTGGAGGAGTGTGTGAGTGACCTGGGTCCGCTGTGTTTGCTGACAGTCAAGGTTTGTAAAATGCTTTGTGGGGCAGAGCTCTGGGATTTGGCCAATCAGCAAGTGGCGGAAGCGGAGGGGCGTGTCCAGGGGCAGAGGGAGGAGCTCTGCTCAGCCTTGCAGCTCTGTGGTTGGTCGGTTCAGCTGCACCGCCTTTTGCGCACTTCAGAGTCAGACGGAGGCCACACCTATGCAGCATGTGCGCGGCTGCTTAGCAACCTATCCGTCACCATGGAGACCCACAGCCAGCCAATACTGGAGGCGTGTCAGCTGGTTGTCTGGGCAACTGAGACGGGCCCCAGAAACGGCATGGAGGCGGCTACACTGCTGGCGTGCCTGAACTTCCTGAAGCAGCACCAGCAAACCATACTGGTACACACACACACACACACACACACCAACAAACCATACATGCACTCCAGATGGTACACACACACACATACACCAACAAACCATACACACACTCTAGACGGTACACACACACACACACACACACACTAGGGATGCACGATATATCGGCGGCCGATAAGTGAAAAAATGAAAATATTATTATCGGTCAGATAACAGAATTCTGGCCGATAATTTGCGCCAATATTTATTTAAAGCCCTAATTTCTGTCTGGCTACGCTGAGCTACTTGAGCTTGGTTGGCTATACTTTTTTCTCAATATAATGTCAGCGGTGTGGATGTATTTCATCACTCTAACAAGATATGTGGATCTGCGTTGAATCTGCGCATCCCAAAATCCTCTTGTGAATGACCCGCCGTTTAACCTAAGCAGAGCGGAGCTCAGCCCTATCTAGAGCCGTCATGTGCTTGTGTGTTTGCACTTTACCGCGCTAGTCGGGGAAACAAATAAACAAACTCAACACACAAACACACCCAGAAGTGAGCAAACACAGCTACTCAAGGTTGTCATATCGGTATCAGGCATGAAAAAGTGCTATTGTGCCATCCTAATAGCTAGCACCACTTGAAACCAGATCAATCAATTGTGTTGGAAAACACAATTACAATTCAGCTCTACTGATCTACTGCTGCTACAAATCATGCTACAGTTACATGTGTCTTATAATTACAGATATATATTTTTTTATGTATTTAAAGTTATGTAAGGGATAATGTATAGAACGCCGGTCATTATTGGGAAAATAAGTCCCGACAGGGCGAACCGGACCCCGACATTATCACGCTTATTACACGGCTACTTGCCAAAACGAAACAACAGGGCTTAAATTTCATTGCGGGTATTGCGCATAATTTGTTCAAGTCCCGCAACTCTAGCCATCATAATTCGAGAAATTCCCGCATACACTTTTACAGCCTGTCTGATGACGTTAATATAATCATGAAGTGGCGTGAAGGCGGTGCTATTGACCGGACGGATCAAATACCGAGTTGAATTGAACATAGCCTCATGCAGACGCAGACACACACACACACACACACACACGGAGAGAGAGAGAGAGAGAGAACCACTTTGCGCTTACGCAAATAGGCTACTACGCAACCATGGCAAACTTTTACATCTGGAAAGAGCTCCTTGGTAACTATCCTGCTAGCTCAGGTCACGTCAACACTTGATCCCAGAAAGATTGTCTTCAACTTGTTCGTTTTTTGAACATTAATTTTATCTAATAACATTGAAAACATAATGAATTGCATCCACATATCCTTATGCACTATGCACAACTTTTATTCACTAGCGACTAGCCTAAAACCGTCTAAAAACTCTCACGTATTTTCTTAAAGTGACAGGCACTCAATTACACCTACTCATCACCAATGTGCACTCAATTAGACCTACACAACACATTAAAAATATGCCTAAGTGTTATAGTTTAAACGTCAATATGAAGCATTCAAATTACTAAATATGTTTAGCTACTAGTAATTACTAGTAAAATGCTATACATTAAAAAATACATTATTAACTAAATACACTACACACAATATATGAATTAACAAATATATGAAATAGAAATATAGCCTATCACATAAGCCATAATTTTCAGTGTGTGAGTCAAGCAGAATCTAGGATGTCCACTGTTGTGAATGATCCCACTACAGTATATATTACTGATGACATCAGGGTGTTGGGGGCCCCAAAATCAAACACTTTTGACTCTTTAGCCTACATAGCCTAGCCTATTTGTTACCGTACATCGTGGCATTTGCTGAGAAACAAATAGTTCGCAACAACACACGCTGAACTTGAATCAAACATTCTTTAGAACACAGCTGATTAACCGTCTGCTTTCACTTTTGAATGAAGTTCCAGTCCTTGCGTAGTGATATGAAAGACGTATCAGAAGCACAAAAGCCGTTGCCATTGACAGCGGTAATTATATGTTTGCAGCGGTAATTACATGAAAATATTTTACCGTAGAACTTTGGGAAATCCCATTCAAGCCAATGGAGCGTTCTACTAGCATTGTGAAGAGCCGTGTAATAAGTAAGGGATAATGTATAGAACGCCGGTCATTACTGGGAAAATAAGTCCCGACAGGGCGAACCGGACGCGGAGGGGTCTTGTTTCGCCCTGAAGGGACTTATTTTCCCATAATGACCGGCGTTCTATACATTATCCCACTTATTATACGGCTACCTGCCAAAACGAAAAAATAAACTCCACGATATGTCTCTTTACACTTATTTGTTACCGTTTCGTCGTGGCTTTTGCTGAGAAACAAATAGTTCGCAACACACGCTGAACTTGAATCAAACATTCTTTAGAACTCAGCTGATCTACCGTCTGCTTTCACTTTTGAATGAAGTTCCAATGGAAGAAGTGACCGGAATACTTGCGGAGTGATATGATCAGCAGCACAAAACCCGTTGCCATTGACAGCGGTAATTATATGTTTGCAGCGGTAATTACATGAATTTATTTTACCGTAGAACGTTGGGAAATCCCATTCAAGTCAATGGAGCGTTCTACTAGCATTGTGAAGAGCCGTATAATAAAGATCAATGCTACACATGTATGTCTCCCCACAGTTCTGGGGGGGAGACATACATGGGGGGGGTGCTCTATGGAGTGTGTGACTGTACATCTGTGCATTACAGCTGGTATTTTTCAAATGGATGTTGATCAGTTAGGCCTTCTGAGTGGTTTGTACATTTCCTAATTGAATTATACTCGATTGAAAGGGAAAATTGTAATCAATAGAACTCTCGTGTGTGTGTGTTTAGGTTTGTAATCAATACAACTCTTGTGTGTGTGTGTTTAGGTTTGTAATCAATACAACTCGTGTGTGTGTGTGTTTAAGTTTGTAATCAATAGAACTCTCTTGTGTGTGTGTTTAGGTTTGTAATCAATACAACTCATGTGTGTGTGTGTGTGTGTGTGTGTAAGTTTGTAATCAATAGAACTCTCGTGTGTGTGTGTTTAGGTTTGTAATCAATACAACTCTTGTGTGTGTGTGTTAAGGTTTGTGAGGCTCCAAACCTTCAGACTACCCTCTGCCAGAGCTTGTGTCAAGCTTTCAGCAGTACACACACTAGCCTGAAGAAATCAAAGGTGAGTGTGTGTGTGCAGGTGCTGATATTGTGTGTGTGTGCAGGTGCTGATATTGTGTGTGTGTGTGCAGGTGCTGATATTGTGTGTGTGTGTGTGCAGGTGCTTATATTGTGTCTGTGTGTGTGTGCAGGTGCTGATATTGTGTCTGTGTGTGTGTGCAGGTGCTGATATTGTGTGTGCGTGTGCAGGTGCTGATATTGTGTGTGTGTAGGCCTGTCACGATATTCAATAAATCAATTAATCGCATGATAATTAAAATTAGCTCGATAATTTTTCTGGCCACGATTAATGCCATTTGCATGCTTGTTTGTTTTCCTCGTCTCTCTCTCCCTCTCGGGTCCTTAGAGTAACCATGAGTGAACCCTCATGTCAGTCACTTGTCAGTCGCATGGTGTGTGGGGAGGCGGAACTACTGGCGTAGCCTACCACAGAGTGCAGCTAAAGAGCCGCGTGAGAAGTATACCGGTAGGCACTAGGCAGAGAGAAAGCTAGTTGCGAGTTCGAATAGGCTATGCCTATTCGAGACAAAAAAGATGGAATTGGTTTCTAAGCCAAACGCGACAGCTGCAGTGTGGGAGCATTTCGGATTTAAAGGGAATGCCCGTGGTGAACCACTGAACGTGTACGAGTCGGTGTGTCGCATTTGTTGGAAAACAGTCGCAATTAAAAGCGGCAACACATCAAACATGCATATGCATCTAAAACACAATCATCCGCTGCAGTTTTCCCAGTTGGGGAAAAAAAACACAACAAGTGGGCCGTCTTCCTCTTCCCGAGGAAAATTCTCAGAACGACAATATTATCGCTTATCGCAATAATTTCTGAGACAATTTATCGTCAAGCAAAATTTGTTATCGTGACAGGCCTATGTGTGTGTGCAGGTGCTGATATTGTGTCTGTGTGTGTGTGCAGCTGCTGATATTGTGTGTGCGTGTGCCAGTGCTGATATTGTGTCTGTGTGTGTTGTGTGCAGGTGCTGATATTGTGTGTGTGTGTGTGTGTGTGCAGCTGCTGATATTGTGTGTGTGTGTGTGTGTGTGTGTGTGTGCCGGTGCTTATATTGTGTGTGTGTGTGTGCGCGTGTGCAGGTGCTGATATTGTGTGTGTGTGTGTGTGTGTGCATGTGCAGGTGCTGATATTGTGTGTGTGTGTGCAGGTGCTGATATTGTGTGTGTGTGTGTGTGTGCAGGTGATGATATTGTGTGTGCGTGCATGTGTGTGTGTGCAGGTGCTGATATTGTGTCTGTTTGTGTGTGTGTGCAGGTGCTGATATTGTGTCTGTGTGTGTGTGTGCAGGTGCTGATATTGTGTGTGTGTCTGTGTGCAGGTGCTGATATTGTGTGTGTGTGTGTGTGTGTGCCAGTGCTGATATTGTGTCTGTGTGTGCAGGTGCTGATATTGTGTGTGTGTGTGTGTGTGCGTGTGTGCAGCTGCTGATATTGTGTGTGTGTGTGTGTGTGTGTGTGTGTGTGCAGGTGCTGATATTGTGTCTGTTTGTGTGTGTGTGCAGGTGCTGATATTGTGTGTGTGTGTGCAGGTGCTGATATTGTGTGTGTGTGTGTGTGTGTGTGCGCAGGTGCTGATATTGTGTGTGTGTGTGTGTGCCAGTGCTGATATTGTGTCTGTGTGTGCAGGTGCTGATATTGTGTGTGTGCGTGTGTGCAGCTGCTGATATTGTGTGTGTGTGTGCCGGTGCTGATATTGTGTGTGTGTGCAGGTGCTGATATTGTGTGTGCGTGCGTGTGTGTGCAGGTGCTGATATTGTGTGTGTGTGCAGGTGCTGATATTGTGTGTGCGTGCGTGTGTGTGCAGGTGCTGATATTGTGTGTGTGTGCAGGTGCTGATATTGTGTGTGCGTGCGTGTGTGTGCAGGTGCTGATATTGTGTGTGTGTGCAGGTGCTGATATTGTGTGTGCGTGCGTGTGTGTGCAGGTGCTGATATTGCGTGTGTGTGCAGGTGCTGATATTGTGTGTGCAGGTGCTGATATTGTGTCTGTGTGTGTGTGCAGGTGCTGATATTGTGTCTGTGTGTGTGTGTGCGCCGGTGCTGATATTGTGTGTGTGTGTGTGTGTGTGTGCAGGTGCTGATATTGTGTGTGTGTGTGCAGGTGCTGATATTGTGTGTGTGTGTGTGTGCAGGTGCTGGAGGGAGTGTGTTTGCAGCAGGTGATGGAGCGTCTGCAGGGTTCCGTTACTGAGCTTCTCCAGCACCTGCAGAAACTGGCCAATGAGAATCTCCTTCAGCATGCAGGTACCCTAACCCTAACGCCCACACACAGCAGGATAACGCCCACACAGCAGGATAGCGCCCACACATAGCGCCCTCACAGCAGGATAGCGACCACACAGCAGGGTAACGCCCACACAGCAGGATAGCGCCCACACAGCAGGATAACGCCCACACTTAGCGCCCACACAGCAGGATAGCGCCCACACATAGCTCCCACACAGCAGGGTAACGCCCACACAGCAGGATAACGGCCACACTTAGCGCCCACACAGCAGGATAGCGCCCACACATAGCGCCCACACAGCAGGATAGCGCCCACACATAGCGCCCACACAGCAGGATAGCGCCCACACATAGCGCCCACACAGCAGGATAGCGCCCACACAGCAGGGTAACGCCCACACATAGCGCCCACACAGCAGGATAGCGCCCACACAGCAGGGTAACACCCACACATAGCGCCCACACAGCAGGATATTGTGCTAGCTCGGTTCTAGCTCTAGCTATATCTATATCTGCTAGCTTTATATCTAGCTAGCTCGGTTAACGGGGCAAAATGAAATTATTCATTCCGTGTCCGAAAGAGTGTTTCATTGGCATCACACACAAACAATGACTGTAAAATAGTATGCAAAATTATATGTATATGTTATTATTG
This sequence comes from Alosa pseudoharengus, assembly GCF_046254945.1. Taxonomy (NCBI): domain Eukaryota; kingdom Metazoa; phylum Chordata; class Actinopteri; order Clupeiformes; family Clupeidae; genus Alosa; species Alosa pseudoharengus. The sequence continues at coordinate 15,969,804 of NW_027468630.1, read as the reverse complement.
CTTATTCAGAGAAAAGTTTATGTTTTGACACGCCTATTTAGGAGTCCGGAACTAGTGGCATTTCGTTCCATTGGTGAATCGTCTTATGATTCATCTTAGTTAACTATAGAATCTTTGGTAACGCCCACACCGCAGGGTAACGCCCACACAGCAGGATAGCGCCCACACAGCAGGATATCGCCCACACAGCAGGATAACGCCCACACAGCAGGGTAGCTAGTTAACAGAATAGACATGTCTGGCACAGTGTAACGGCTCCCTCTTTACGGCTCGAGAGTTACATCTACTGGGTTTCTCTGAAACTCTGAGTGTTAACTATTTGGGTGTTAATACCCCACAAGGGGGACTATTGAGCCCTGTGGTCGTGCATTTTTGGCCCTCAAAGGAAATATATGTGTGCGCGCACAGTTTGGGACTGCTTCACTGAGTATTTCTATGTTGTTTCTTATGTCTTTTGATTATTACTCTTTAAACTATTGCTGTACCATTACCTTGTGTGTTTTACTGTACGTTTTATTCTTTACTTTTTAAACTATTCTTTGACTATTGCCTTCCTATACTTTTATTAGCTATTCCTGTTTGCTTTTGTTTGACCTCTGCACATTGAATTACCTCTGTGTATGAAATTCGCTATATAAATAAACTTGACTTGAAAACTCACCGGATTTCTCTTTTAAAATCAGATGATGTAGGCTACGAAATAGTATTAAAATCCGATGATGTGGGCTACGGTATAGTATGAAGTTGGATAGCTACAGAACTCACACCAATGGATTGTGTCTTAAAGGAGCCACACCACTTTTATGACACTGGCATATTGATGCGGTTCGGTTAACTAGACTTGTTGCTACTGTGCATGGAGGACAGGCCAATTAAGTTCTGTCCAACATTGGTGGTAGGTTTAGAAATAAATCAGCACATTTTAATCATATCGCAATACCATTAGCCATGATCATTTTGGTCATGATATCACATTCTCATACCATATCTCTAGTGACTGGTAACCAAGTTGAGTGGCTGGTAGATTTTGGAATCCACCAGCCACAGTGCCGGGTGGACAACATATTTAATTTCCATCCCTGGTGTGTCGTGTCTACTGTGAATGGGGTTGTGTTTGAGTTGTTTAACATTGTGTGTGTGTGTGTGTGTGTGTGTGTGTGTGTGTGTGTGTGTGTGTAGTGTCTACTATGAATGGGGTTGTGTTTGAGTTGTTCAACAGGAAATTGCATCTGGAAGCGCTTTCACTGGTCAAGCCTCTATGTGAGCAGTTGGTGAAGTCCCGCCCCCCTTCTCTGTCCACCGAGAGGGTACGATCCAGCAGAACCACCTGAAAACTGGCCTGTTAGAACTGTTCCCCCATCTAGAACCGCCTGATTAAAACTGGCCTGTTAGGACTTTTCCCCCATCTAGAACCGCAGGATTAAAACTGGCCTGTTAGGACTGTTCCCCCATCTAGAACCGCCTGATTAAAACTGGCCTGTTAGAACTGTTCCCCCATCTAGAACCGCCTGATTAAAACTGGCCTGTTAGGACTGTTCCCCCATCTAGAACCGCAGGATTAAAACTGGCCTGTTAGGACTGTTCCCCCATCTAGAACCGCCTGATTAAAACTGGCCTGTTAGAACTGTTCCCCCATCTAGAACCGCCTGATTGGAACCAGCACATTAGGACTCTGATGTCTGGGGCCGCTTAGACAATGGCAGAAGTGCCGTTCGTCATGTTATGAGGCTATGTGCCATCAAATTAGTTTTGGAAACGTTATGTTAAGGTCAACTGTTAAAATTGTTAAGGATGCTTTTAAGATTTTTGGGCGGGGTTAGAACCCTAAGGTTAAGATGTTTGGGTGGTGTTAAAACTCTGATGATAGATGAGACTCTGAGCTCATAGGCTTATTTGAAGGTTATTTCTCGGAGCTCATAGGCTTATTGGAAGGTTATTTGAAGGTTATTTCTCTGAGATCATAGGCTTATTTGAAGGTTATTTCTCTGAGCTCATAGGCTTATTGGAAGGTTATTTGAAGGTTATTTCTCTGAGCTCATAGGCTTATTGGAAGGTTATTTGAAGGTTTTTTTCTCTGAGCTCATAGGCTTATTTGAAGGTTGTTTAGATTTTAGCCATACTGCTATAGTTCTTCTCATTACATTCTTTCTTGTTTATTGGTGCCTGTCTGTGTGTGTAGGTGAACCACTGCTTTCTGCAGGCTGTTCAGAGTTTCCGGCGTGTGGGTGACCACCGGGGTGCGCTGCAGGCAGTGTCTGACTGGCTGCTCTGCCTCAGCAAGGAGGAGCTGCTGGATATGTGCAGCCTCACACACACACACACTCTCTCTCACACACACCCCATCAAACTGTGGGCCAAGATCAAAGCTGATGCGGCCAAGAGTGGAGAAGAGGAGCTGCTGCTTCGGTAAGACAATATATAATGCACACACACATACTATATAATGTACACACACACATACTATATAATGTACACACACATACTATAATGTACACACACATGTATACTATATAATGCACACACACATACTATATAATGCACACACACATGTATACTATATAATGTACACACACATGTATACTATATAATGCACACACACATACTATATAATGTACACACACATGCAGGCTTGGAATTTCACCATTTTAGGGGCAAGGCCACTTGGCCTTCAGTTGGGCATATTTGGTGGGGGGCACAAAGGCCACATGTCACAGCAGTAGACCTGCATCACTGTATGAAACATTACAACAACATGAAACATGACATATTACATAGAACTGTAAATCATCTGATCATAATATTTACAGATATCTAGGCTATATTTAACATTTATTTTATATTTGGCCTGTTATGAAATCATGTATTGAACAATTTAAGCACAGCTCAGCTTTAAGAAACTCCAATAGCCTAGATGCATGCTTAGCATTTTGTGATCATTAAGGCTACTTTCACAAACTCTTAGTCAGCTGTATATCCTCTGATTTTTACCGATATCTAGGCGATATTTATAACATTTATTTTGTATTTGGCCTGTTATGAAATCATGTAGAAAAATTTGAACACATTGTGAAACTTAAAGCCCAAATTTGGAGACATGCATGTCGAAATTTGCTGCAAATTCAAAACCGGATTACTCTGGAACGGCTAACTGTACAGGGGACTGCTTTACACCTTTGTGTTCGGTAAGGTCTGCTGTTTATTTTGATATATGGTTTGTGTTGAACGAAGGCAGTGTTTCCCACAGAATTGGATTCAATTTGTGGCGGTAGCTGACTTTGACAACGGGGGGGGTCACTTTAAGACGTTTGAGGGAACCCTTGCGATTGTAACACAGTTGAAAGGCTGCTGATGTGTGGATGCAATTCATAACGTTTTCTACATAGTTAAAATGAAGGTTCATACTTCTCCTTGGGACAAGCACTTTTGAGTTTTGGAAAACACTTTTCCATTTACATCGGGATTTTGCAAACATTCAGTGTCGGAGTCAATAAAATGAGCCCTTCAACGAAATTGACAAGCAGCTGTAAGTAGGCTAAGCATGCTAAATTCAACATCCAAACAGTATTCTAACGTTAGCTTTGAGATACTGCTTGATTTCATAACTTAACTTAGTTTAGTCTCTTCACTGTAGCCTACTATGTTGTCATCAGACCTTAGCAGAGTTAACTTTAATGCAGCAGTTTTGAACAAATTTGCGCAGCATGGTCACGATGCTAAGCGGATTTAATAGCAATTTAGCCAGGCGTCTTCTATGCAATGCTTCTATGTGGCAACAACAATCCTTCAACAATCGTGAATATTTTGTTAAATGCACATGCAGAGGAGTGGCAGCGGGCTACCAGAGAGAGCGGGGCGGGGCAAGGAAAGGCTGCGTGAGTAAAAAGCGCAGCTCAATGGCAATGCAAGGATTTGACCTTATATTTAAATTAAATTAAATTAAACATAGAATATTCATCTGTGGCGGCCGTTTTTTATTTTGTGGCGCCCCGCCACACATTAGTCAATGTATGGGAAACACTGGAAGGGTTCGTGAAGTATTCCACCGAGATGAATGGGTAGGGAGATTGGCGCTGAAGCTAGAATTTATCTACCTAGTTATCTCTCTGTGTCCCTCTACCTAGTTATCTCTAGTTATCGTGTAGGCTCTCATTACCAGAGCTATACATTATATTCTCCATATATACACTCACTTATTGACATTATATTCATTACTTATATACATTATATATCTGTATACACATACTTACATAGTACAATTCTATACATCATGTCACCGTATAGAGAGTTTTTGTGTTTTAAACGCGTCTCTTTGTGTTTGTGTGTGTCTCTGGGTCTGTGTGTGTGTTTGTTTATGTGTGTCTCTTTGTGTGTGTGTGTGTGTTTATGTGTGTCTCTTTTTGTGTGTGTGTGTGTGTGTGTTTATGTATGTCTCTTTGTGTGTGTGTTTGTGTGTCTCTTTGTGTATTTGTGTGTGCGTGCGGCACCAGGACCCTGCGGGACAGCTTTCAGGGGGCGGAGCCTGGTGATGCGGTGATGATGCAGCTACTGGAGGTGGAGCTCCGTGCGTATGCGGACGGGTCACATGACCTGCATCGGGAGACGTACAACACGCTATGTGACTTGCTGGACTTGTGTCCTGAGAACAGCGAACACACACACACACGTGCTCACACACTCCTTCAACTTGCACAGGTCACCTGCCGCCACGACTTCAGTCAACTGACCGACTGGTGAGTCAGGGTTCTACACACACACACACACACACACCACAGTATGCACTCATGCTCTCTTCTCTTCACACTGAAAACACTCAGTCATGTAGCCCTAACGTCATGCAGCCTAAATGTCTATATTTACACTCGTCATGTAGCCCTAACGTCATGCAGCCTAAATGTCTATATTTACACTCCGTCATGTAGCCCTAATGTCATGCAACCTAAATGTCTATATTTACACTCCGTCATGCAGCCTAAATGTCTATATTTACACTCCGTAATGTAGCCCTAACGTCATGTAGCCTAAATGTCTATATTTACACTCCATCATGCAGCCTAACGCCATGCAGCCTAAATCTCTATATTTACACTCCGTAATGTAGCCTAAATCTCTATATTTACACTCCGTAATGCAGCCTAAATCTCTATATTTAAACTCCGTAATATAGCCTAAATCTCTATATTTACATTGAAGTCTGTGGGTGGGTTAGCCTGACGAGCCAGACCCACATTAAAATGTAGGGTCTGGGCACTCACCATTCGCAGTGCTCAGTCCGAGGGGCGGGACAATCAGTTGTCTTTCAAATTCCCTCTGCACGCAATAGGACAGCGGCAGCGCTATGAGTCCCATGCGTTTCCCACCAGCGGAGCTAGTTGGCTAGTTCAAACGTTTGCCAACTTAATAAAAGCTTAACTCGTGTCACACTGTTCGCCAACAGCAACATCCATCTTATTTGTTTTCAAGTAGCAGGGAATTCAAGCCAAACCATTGCAACTCTGCCATCAATCATTATGTTAAACCCACCTAACGACTCTATACACGATTTCATTGGCCTGATTGAGTTTCGATTTCTGGAGCTCACAATCCAACGGAGAGTTGCTAGACTAGCCCTGGCAGCAAATGTAATTGGGTGCGTCTAGATTTCTAGGTTATGGGTGGGTTGCACCAACAAGGATTATGTTTTAACTAGGGCTGTCAAAATAACTGATTAATTCATTTGAGAAAAAATAACTGATTAAAAAAAATAATGCAGATTAATCGATTCCGTATGACCTTTGACCCCGAGCTGTAGTCAGTAACCATTAGACTGTAAAATGAAGGAGAGAGAAGAAAATGTGCTGCCTAGATCATTGATTGGAACATTTACTTTTAAAAAACGGCCTGATGTTGATTAAAATAAAGTCCTCTGCAATGTCTGCAGCAAGGAATTTGCATATCACCGGAGTTCATCAACTCTAAAGTCGCACATCAATGCAAAGAAATAGTGTTGACATTGAGGGGAGTGTTAATTTATTTGCTCTGTGGCCTGAAATACCTTGTATGTGAAAAACAACTTCTTCCCGAAGCACTTTTGAATTTATTTCCTCAGCATATTAGGTCATATAATAGATTATTATGGCCATTATTAAAATAATGATAAAAGAGTTTTAATGTCACTAATGCTGATTATTCAATGATTTATTTTAATTTAAATATTTAAAATACTTTCACAGCAAAAATTATATATGCGATTAATTTAGATTAATTAATCAGAGTATGTAATTAATTAGATTCTTTTTTTTAATCGATTGACAGCCCTAGTTTTAACCAGCAATTTGGTTAGCGTAAACTGTATAAATGTGCTTTAGAAATACATTTTACTTACTTACTTTAATCAAGGTTTATCCATTATCCAGTTGCACCAAACTTTAAACCTAGTTTAAAGATAATCAGGTTTACATTTTAACCATCATTTTAATCTTGGTTTAAATGTTCACATAAACCTGGATTTATTATGACCGCCGCGCAGCGAAGCGGCGGTCATATAGGTTTAGTCAGATTTTTTTTTTTCTTTTTTTTTTTTTTTTTCTTTTTTTTCTTTTTCGCATGTCCAAATTTCTGTCAATGATTCCCGGGACACTGAAAGACCGGGGTAGACGAAACTTGGTGGGCATGTAACCCCATATGGATAGCATGGAACCATCGTTTTTCGTTTTGATCTGTAGCCCCCCCGGTGGACTGCACCCCCCGAAAGGAGGGTAGGGCAGACACAGTTTTCTGTGAATATCTCGAGAACCGTAAGGTTTAGGAGGACCATTTTTTTTTTGTATGTTGATCTCAAGGGGCCATGTCAACCCATTCCATAACCACTCATTTCATGTATAGCGCCACCTAGTTCAACACAAAAAAGTAAAAATGAGGTGTTGTAATCGCAGGTATCTGTGACCTAACATAGTCAAAACTGCACGAAATTGGAAGTGTAGGATCATTATGACACCCTCTGAATGCACGCCAAGTTTCGTGGAATTCCGTTCATGGGGGGCCACACAATAAATTAATTTATGTTACTATACACCAACTGGCCTGTAGGTGGCCGGAGACAGTTTTCTGTGAATATCTCGAGAACCGTAGGGCCTAGGAGGTCCACCTTTTTTTTGTATGTTGATCTCAAGGGGCCATGTCAACCCATCCCATTACCACTTATTTCATGTATAGCGCCACCTAGTTAAAAATTAAAAAGCAAAAAATGAGGTGTTTTCATCACAATATCTCTGGCTGACATGGTCAAAACTGCACGAAATTGAAAGTGTAGGATCATTATGACACCCTCCGAATGCATGCCAAGTTTTGTGTACTTTCGTTCATGCGGGGCCTTACAATAAAACAATTTATGTGTACATTTAGTGACGTACACCAACAAGGATTCCCGGGACACTGAAAGACCGGGGTACACAAAACTTGGTGGGCATGTACCCCCACATGGATAGCATGGAACTGTCATTTTTCGTTTTGATCTGTAGCCCCCCCGCTGGACTGGACCCCCCGAAAGGAGGGTAGGCCAGACACAGTTCTCTGTGAATATCTTGAGAACTGTAGGGCCTAGGATGACCATTTTTTCCATCATTCCAGGGGTCATGTTAACCCAGTTCATGTGCACACATGTGCACAAACAGATACACACACACACACACACATTCACAGTAATCATGACACATACTCACACAGTAGACATATGTACGCTTCCATGCACAGGCACATACGCAGGCACGCACACACACACACACACACACACACACACACTCACACTCACACTCACACTCACACACACACTCACACACACACACACACCCACACACATAACATAAACATAACACAAACAATCAAGAATTTCTCATAATTATGAACAGGCAAGATGGAGGTGGGGTTGTATAAAATGAATTTTACATGTGAAATCTATGAACTAATCATGTTTTGGTACTTGTTGTCTAGCAGATACCAGTGAGAATTGAGTGTGGATAATGCAATTTAGTGAGACAGTTAGAATCATATAGGCCTTTCAGCGTGATTTCTTTTTGTGGAAAAAATGTGCTGGACTGGGCGGCGGTCATATTTTGTACCGCTCTGCGGTACATCTAGTTTGAATCCTGTTGCTCAACTGCTTTAATAGATTTAAATTTCAGTTAGGGGTTAATTTTAAACCTGCTGTTGAGGTGAGTGTAAATATAGACATTTAGGCTGCATGACTGAGTGGAAATATAGAGATTTACGGCTTCTACACACAGTTGCGTTCCGTCAACGCATGCCAGTGGGTGTTCCCGACGGTAGCTATGCAAATGACTTGAAGTATAACCGTAATTTGATGGTTTGTGCTGTCAGTCGATTGGCTTGGTTGGCCGGTGCCGTCTGTCGGTGCAACAACAGCTGAACTTCTCAACGCGAGCAACAGGAGAAACGCGACGCAACGGACCCACAATTTAGTTCGGCAACGGATGACGTGAGCCCATGTAAAGTGAATGGGATGCGTCTCCAGCACTGCAACGCACGCAGCTGTGTGTAGAGGCCGTTAGGCTGCATGACTGAGTGTAAATATAGACATTTAGGCTGCATGATGTTAGGCTGCATGATGGAGTGTTTTCAGTGTGAAGAGAAGAGAGCATGAGTGCATACTGTGGTGTGTGTGTGTGTGTGTGTGTGTGTTTAACTTGCTGGTGTGTGTTTGCTGGCGTATATATTTGACTTGCTGGTGTTTGTGTGACTTTGGTGTGTGAAGAGAAGAGCGCTGGTGTGTGTGTGTGTTTGGTGTGTGTTCCTTATGATATAATGTGTGTGTGTGTTTTCTTTAGCTCGCCTGTAGATTTTGCCCATGAGGCTTTGCGGCTGCTGGAGGTGGAGCCTGAGACTGTAGCGAATGCTGATTGGCTGAGAGATGACAAGGCACACGCCTCCCTCTGGCTCTACATCTGCCAATCAGAGAAGAGTTTACAAGAGGTAACACACACGCACACACACGTCTCCCTCTGTCTCTACATCTGCCAATTAGAGAAGAGTTTAGTATAAGTATAAGTATATATACTCTTTTGATCCCGTGAGGGAAATTTGGTCTCTGCATTTATCCCAATCAGCAATTAGTGAAACACACTAAGCACACAGTGATCAGACAGTGAGGTGAAGCACACACTAATCCCGGCGCAGTGAGCTGCCTGCTACAGTGGCCCTCGGGGAGCAGTGAGGGGTTAGGTGCCTTGCTCAAGGGCACTTCAGCCGTTCCTACTGGTCGGGGTTCGAACCGGCAACCCTCCGGTTACAAGTCCGAAGCGCTAACCAGTAGGCCACGGCTGCCCCCAAAAACAGTTCTGCACACCCATTTGCACGCAGCTGTTGCAGAAGCCAGCGTGTGAGCATGTTTACAAGAGGTAACACACACACACAAACACACACGCGCCTCCCTCTGGCTCTACATTTGTCAATTAGAGGTAACACACACACACAAAAGATACGCCTTGAAAGATAATGTGTTATATTGTCCTCTTTCGCACCATTTAGGCAGCAAAGTATCCACTGAATTCTACGTCATGTACTGTAACATTGATACACAAGTCCTGTTTGATACTTGTGTTCTGTCACACTGATTGATACTAATTTCTTTTGTTCTATAACACTGATACTCATGTCCTGTGTTCTAAGACACTGATACTCATGTCCTGTGTTCTAAGACACTGATACTCTTGTGTTCTGTGTTCTATAGCACTGATGCCCATGTCCTGTACTGTAACACTATCGCTTCTCCTGTGCTGATGCAGGCGATGTCAACAGAGAAACGTTTGCGCGAAGAGCAGGACAGAGGGGGCGGGGCCTGTTTGGAGCCACTCCTCCCTAATGACCTGGACCAGGAGGAGAGGGAGAGAGTGAAAGAGAGCGTGCTGGTGTACGAGGGCCTCAACTTCAACCTCAAACAACACACCGGTAAGACACGCCCACACGCTTATGATTAATACTGTACAACACATTGGTAAGACACACGCTTATGTTTTATACTGTGCAACACGCCGGTAAGACACGCACACACGCTTATGATTAATACTGTACAACACACACACGCTTATGATTAATGCTGTACAACACACACACGCTTATGATTAATACTATACAACACACCAGTAAGACATGCACACACTTATGTTTAATACTGTGCAAAATGGTCAGTTACGTTTGGAACCAGTGTGGTAAGGTGAGAATGATTTGAAAATGTAAATCTGTGTCATCAGAGACTGAATCAAATTTGAGTAGAATCCAGGGGATTCGTACACTGGAGGAGGGATGGAGGTGTTTTTTCATGTGTGTGTGTTCGTGTTTGTGAGTGCGCGTGTGTGTGTGCATTCGTGTGTGTGAGCGTGTGTGTGTGCGTGCGTTCCTGTGCGTTCGTGTGTGTGTGTGTGTATGTGCAAGCATGTGTGTGTGCGCGCGTGCGTGTATGTGTGTCTGCGCGCGGTGTTACATCTGTATCTGTGTCTACCTGAACCCCCTAGATCGTCTGGCTGCCCTGAACAAGAGTCTGTCCTTGTGGGCGGGGCTGGTGGTGGAGAGGGCGGTGCCAGTAGTCAGACACCCCGCCCACACAGCTTCCAGCCTCCTCCTACTGGCTTCACTCTATACGCTCATGAGCAAGGTGAGTGTCACATGATCAGTAACCTAATTTAAAGGTGAGGGTCACATGATCAGTAACCTAATTTAAAGGAAAAAAACACGCAAGTGAACTGCGGAAACAGCTTCTGTTCGTTCCTCTCCAGGTTTGATGTCAACAAATAATAGTAGGCTAATGTTGAAGGCGCAGCCAGGAATTTCACAGGAAATCGCGTTTGTTTGTGTATGTGTACGTTTATTAGCAGACCCAATTTTGTGCAAAAAAACGTAGCCTACATTATATTTTAACCAAGGAACCAAATGAAACACACCAGCGAGGTAGCTCGCCGTTACCTTCAGTAATCCCAGAGAAATTCCACGCAGGGTTTCGTTTTTGTTTTTTTATATACAGCCAATGCCCTCAAACCCTGTGTTGCTAACATACCTAGGCTGTGAAATTAAGGTCTATCCTACTCTTGGGTTTAGTGGCATTTGAGTAATAGGATACACAACCATTTAAATCTGGAGATAGTACCTTGTCATTTCTGTAAAGCTCACCAAAATCATAGAAATTATCATTACAAGACACTTATCTCCTAAAATTCAAGAGAGATTTTGTTCGAGTTGTTTTTGAGCATTTATTTTAACAAATGACATGGAAAACGTAATGAATTTCATCCACATATCCTTATGCACAACGCTACTAAGTTAGCTTAAAACCTGAGACTTTCCAGCCCCACAGGCCTTCACTCACAGCCTTAACGTGACAGGCACTCAGTTTGGCTTGCACAACACCAATACAGTGTAATGACATGAAAGATATCTATACAGTTGATACATTTTATATAATAATAGTTTAGCTCACAGATCTGACTGGCCTGATTAAGCTTTAATTTTCAATAGTTTAGCTCACAGGTGAGATATGGCCTGATTAAGCTTTAATTTTCAATTAAATTTTCTGTGTTGTGCCATTTCATTTTTGTCTCATTTCAAGTACCACAATAATCATGCTTTGTAAATGACCTCTTTACACAGCTTATAGAAGTTGCACGCAAGCTCTACAATGAAAGCTACAAGGGCTATAAAATTATTATTTATTTATTTATTTATTTATTTATTTATTTATTTATGGACAACGTACCGGCGGGAGACGTGTGTTGCTTAGGCGGCCATGCTATAGGAAACACTGGAAGGGGTGTCGTGATTCTGCCTTACGCATATCGTTACAGCCCTAGCTATGATCCATTACACCACGTGTGTGTGTTTGTTTTGTGTACGTGTGTGTGTGTATGTACACAAGAAGTGCTGTGGTTTCACATACAATAACTTGACACTGTAGTAATGGTATTTTTTTCCTTTAGAGGTCTTAAAAAAGTCTTTCAATTTGTACTTTAAAATGTACACTTTCCTCTTGTACTTCCCTCTTTCAGCCACTAGAGGCTCTGCAGAGCTACCAGCTGGCTCACCGTTTGTCCTGTTGCCTTGGTGATGCCCAGAGCAGTGCCAGTGCCCTGTGTCACTGTGCACGTGTACTGATGGACCTTGGAGAGTGGGAGAGCGCACAGGTAAAAAACACACACAAAAAAAGCCTGCTGTTGATTACAGTTGAAGACTGCATTTGGTACATTCGGTACAAATGGAACCCAACGCCCTGTACCTAAACGGTTCAGTATGGAACCTAATGTCGTGTACCTAAACGGTCCGATATGGAACCTAATATCCTGTACCAAAATGGTTTGGTATGGAACCTTATGTCCTGTGTTGAACCTAATGTCCTGTACCTAAACGGTTCAGTATGGAACCTAATGTCCTGTGTTGAACCTAATTTCCTGTACTGTACCTAAACGGTTTGGTATGGAACCTAATGTCCTGTGTTGAACCTAATGTCCTGTACTGTACCTAAACGGTTCGGTATGGAACCTAATGTCCTGTGCCTAAACGGTCTGGTATGGAACCTAACGTCCTGTACCTAAACGGTTAGGTGTAAAGCCCTAGTTAGTACCCGGATCGTCTTATATGGGCAAAGATGGCATCTTTGGGGCTCTGAATGGGGAATATAAATCCCAGTGCCACTTCCTGGGTTTAAAAATGAACATTATTGATATAGTCAATAGTCCTGCAGTAGTCAATAGTCCTGCAGTAGTCAATAGTCCTGCAATAGTCAATAGTCCTGCAATAGTCCGGCAATAGTCCTGCAGTAGTCAATAGTCCTGCAGTAGTCAATAGTCCTGCAATAGTCAATAGTCCTGCAGTAGTCAATAGTCCTGCAATAGTCAATAGTCCTGCCTATCCAGTTCTACTTATGGATCAGTGGTTGGATCATTGTCCAGTATTTTCCATCAAAAGAACATTCTCTTATGTCGATTACATAACATTCTTATATTATGTAATTTTTGAATGTTTTACACTAAAAAAAAACCTTTTGAAATGTACCGTTGTCCAACTAATATCATTCAAATCTCTGTGTGTGTGTGTTCAGGTGCACCTGGAGCAGGCTGAAGAATGCATCACCAAAGCTGCTGCTTCCAGTAGCATTACGCTCATCTCCATGACCATCAAGCTGCTCAGAGCCTCCATCTGCTACTGCACTGGGGAGGTAACACACACACGCACAACACACTCCTCACAAAGACACCTCTAAAGACACACACACACACACACACACCTATACACACTCATATGAACACGCACCTCACACACACACACACACACACACAGCTCTACACACACACACACACACTCATATGAACACAGACATCTCTACAGACACACACACTAGAGATGCGCGGTTCGCGGTTACAGCCGCGGACTCCGCGGTTAAACCGCGGATCGGGCGGATGACGTGAAGAAATATAATATTTTAATGAAATTCGGGCGGGTGGCGGTTGAACCAATCAAATGAAAAAAATATAGCGTATACATTGTTAAATTGTGTTACCTACATCCGAAAAAAACGAGCACACTTTGAAATAGTCAAATTTTCATCAGGCATGCTGCTTTGTTTATCTATCAGAGACGGTGTTGCGGAATTGGTGTATTCCGATGTTTCACTGAGCAACCCCTCACGCACGCACACACACACACACACGAAAGGTAACAAAGTTTAAATTAAGTAGCCTATCGTAGCCTACCAGCATGTTTTCCTCTCCAGTGTGCAATAAAAACATTAGTAGAATAGGCTACAGTGCAAGTTGACCGATGATTCATCTCCCATGTCGCGTCTCGTTGCAGAGCCTTGGTAGGCCACTAGCAAATCTGCAACCTATGAGCCCAGCTGCCAGTATTGGAGGAGGCCTAAACATCTCGTAGATGAGACTGACTGGGTTATTTTGTTTCGATATTATATATAAAACACATATTGTAGCCTACCATTCAGGGAATAGGCATTTAAAAGGGAGACAGATTATGGAGTGATATGACTCAGAACTGACATCGGGCAATGGCAGTGCGAGATGTTCAGAACGTAAGAGCTAAAACTTCTACAAGCTCAGTAACATCCACAGCGGAAAAAAGAAGGTAAGAAAAATAGTCGGAAAACTTAGATGTGTAAGCAAGCAAGTTTGGCGGTTGTTACTAAAAATGTGAACATGCACGTTGCACTGCTGTGCGGTGGGTTACAGTGCGTAAAGTAGCCTATAATGTGAATGACTTGTTATTTTATTAAGGATTTCTTTCTTTTTGCAAAAAATTAAGTCGATAGGCATTAATTAGTAGGCTAAATAGCATCATGTTGAAATTATGTGCCAAATTGAGTTTTTTATTACAATGATAAAATTGTAGGCTACAGGCCGATGTGCGTTTTATTTGGAGACTTTTGCGAGACAGAGACTGAGTTTGCTGCTGATATTCTGAGGATAGGCTACAACATAGCCAATGTAGGACTTTAGCCTTTTAATATATTTGCTGCATTGGATCAGTCTTTCTAGAACAGGCAAGAGCTTTCTAGCCTCACGTCAGCAGCACCGCATATACATTAAAACAACCAGCGGATGGCGGGCGGGTGCGGGTTTGAAAATTGGTCAAAAAACGTTGGTGTGGATGGATGGCGGATGGATGATAAGTTTTGCTATGTGGTTACGGTTGAAATAATAGCCCATCCGCGCATCTCTAACACACACACACTCATATGAACACACTCTTCACACAGACACCTCTACAGACACACACACACACCTATACACACTCATATGAACACGCACCTCACACACACACAGCTCTACACACACACAATCATGAACACACTCCTCACACACACACCTCTACACACACACACACACACACTCATATGAACACACTCCTCACACACACACCTATACACACACACACACACACACACACACTCGTATGAACACACTCCTCACACACTCATATGAACACACTCTTCACACAGACACCTCTACAGACACACACACACACCTATACACACTCATATGAACACTCACCTCACACACACACAGCTCTACACACACACAATCATGAACACACTCCTCACACACACACCTCTACACACACACACACACACACTCATATGAACACACTCCTCACACACACACCTATACACACACACACACACTCGTATGAACACACTCCTCACACACACACCTCTACACACACACACACACTCATATGAACACACTCCTCACACACACACACTCATATGAACACACTCCTCACACACACACCTCTACACACACACACACACACTCATATGAACACACTCCTCACACACACACCTGTACACACACACACACACTCATATGAACACACTCCTCACACACACACCTCTATAGACACACACACACACACACACACACTTGTATCAACACATCTGCTACTGCACTGGGGAGGTAACACACACACGCACACACACATATCTCTACACACAATATGAACACACTCCTCACACAGACACGTCTACTGACACACACACACACACCTCTACAGACACACACACACACCTATACACACACTCATATGAACACGCACCTCTCACACACACACACACAGCTCTACACACACACACACACACACACACACTCATGAACACACTCCTTACACACACACCTCTACACACACACACACACTCATATGAACACACTCCTCACACACACACTTCTACACACACACACACTCATATGAACACACTCCTCACACACACACCTCTACACACACACACACTCATATGAACACACTCCTCACACACACACCTCTATGGTGTTGTGTGTGTGCGCACGCGTTGTGTGTGACGTGTTTGTCTCGCCCCCCACCCCCACAAGTTGATCATGGTGTGTGTGAGTGTGTGCGCGTTGTGTGTGACGTGTTTGTCTCCCCCCCCCCCCCCCCCCCACACACACACAGGTTGATCGTGGTGGGTGTGTGTGTGTGCGCGTTGTGTGTGATGTGTTTGTTTCTCTCCCCCCTCACAGGTTGATCGTGGTGTGTGTGTACTGTGTGAGGTGTTGTGTGACGTGGAGAAGAAGCACTCAAGGAGTTTCTACATGCTGAAGGCTCAGGCTCTGCAGACAGCGAGCACCTACCTTAGTCTGGACACACACTCCCTGCCATCAGAGCTACGCAGCAAAATCACCCAGCACGGTACACACACACACACACACACACACACACACACACACACACACACACACACACACACACCCTGCCTACGGAACTACGCAGCATCAACAACAACAACACATTACATTTATATAGCGCTTTCATTGGTGGTGGTTAATGAGGTCCCCTCTTCCATGTGATGCGCTTTGAGTGTCGCTATATAAATGTAATGTGTTGTTGTTGTTGTTGTTATTTCAGGACAAAAAGTCGCAATCTTTATTTAAAATGTAAAGTTGCTTCAGTGAGTCTAGAGACAAAAATTCTCTTAGGGGAGACATAATAAAAATGTATCACATTTGCTAAATATACCAACTTTGTCTCTAACAGAGTTGACAGATTTTTCAGAACCCTTTTGCAGTTCTGTAAGCAGTTGGGATAAGAAATGAATCGCAATGCATTTTTTAAACAGAATATGCCGTAATCTAGCCTAGAAATCTCGACGCACCCTAGCGGCAGCAAATGTAATTTGCAGCCAGGGTAGTCTAGCAACTCTCTGTTGGCACGCGAGCTGGAAAAATCAAACTTCGATCAGGCCAATCACATAGTGTACAGAGTCGGTGGGCGGGCTTAACATAATGACAGCTGAGTTCCGACGGTCCGATCCATCCTGGACATGTGCGGTGGTCTTGTTGTCATGGTTAGTGGGGTAAGGAATACATTGTGGGTTATGGCTGGATGGGTACCACGTAGCCAGGTTAGGTCTTATAAGGACTTTGGAAAAGTGACCGTTTTCCGTGTAGTCTGAAGTTTGTCCAATGATGTGTGCTCTGTGAGGGCTTCATTTTGAGGATGGCTGCTCTCACATCTGCTCACACACCTGCTCTCTCACACCTGCTCTCTCACACCTGCTTACTCACACCTGGCTGCTCACAAACCTGCTCTCACACCTGCTTACTCACACCTGACTGCTCTCACACCTGCTCACACACCTGGCTGCTCTCACACACCTGCTCTCACCAGAGCTAGTGAGCGGAGCTGAGCAGAGCGAATATCCCGCTCCTCGCTCAGGTGGCTGTTCACTCAGCCGCTCCTCCGCTCAAATTCACGTCAGGCCGCTCCGCTCAATTTCGCTCCCTGCTCCACTTCAAAATCCTCCTGCTCCAGTGAAATCGCTCCACGCTCACTCCAATTTAAAAGAGGGAGAAATAATCTACAAGCCGAATTGTTACCTTAGAAAACTTAAATCCCAAAGAACTAAGAGCAACGGCAATGTCACTCAGATAGCCTAATGCAACACCGACAGTGCAACAACGAACAAGCTTGTCAATACACATAAGCCTAAAACTAAAGGTATCAGTGGGATTAATTGCCTAAATAATACAGGTTTAGCATCCAAGTTTTACTTCAGCCTTACTTAAAGCATAGGCTATTCAAATTGCTCACATTTTTTCTTTGCTCTCCGTAGCACACTCATGTTTCCGCGAAATGTGTCTTCTTAAATTCCAAAATAAATCTCACTGGAACAGTGTCACCACATAGTTGTGCTTGCTCTACATTGTTAGTATCTAGTTGTTTTGTACGAATAGTACGCTTGTAAGCCCTATGACTTTCAGTTTCCTTTCTAAAATATTTAGCGACTTCATCCCCAACAAACTTACTGTAACGTCGGCACGCTGGACTATGTGCCACGGACTCTGGCACAATGCATTCTGGGATACGGGGGAGAACTCTGGAACAATGCATTCTGGGATACGGGGGAGAACTCTGGGGGTTGTTTGTGTGTGTTAATGCCTTTTATTTACTGTTTTAATGTCCGTGTTTTAGTGAAGTGTGTTCCCCTTTTAGGTCTTCCTCGTGTGTGATCCTTTTTGTGTGGGGGGCTGCATCCACCCCTGTATGTGTAATGTGTGTGTGTGTGTGTGTGTGTGTGTGTGTGTGTTTGACCTGCCTAGTGTGTTCTGTTCTCGTGGTCTATGCTGCATGCTAGCCAATAAAAGTGGCTTTCGAACCAAGCTCTGGCTAAGCCTAATCCTTTACGTTACTATGGCCAATATCTTTGTTTTAAAATGTAACGGTCTTGGTTTCATTATGAAGACATGAATTCTGGGTGGATTTGGGCATGCCTCAGACTCGTGGTGTGAGCGGTATCGGAGCGAAATTGGAGAGGAACAGAACGGCCACTCCGGCCTCTAAATTAAAAAGCGATCCACGCTCCAACAAAATTGCATCCGCTCCTCGCTCGCTTGCGCTCCGCTCCGCTCACTAGCTCTGGCTCTCACACACCTGGCTGCTCTCACACACACCTGGCTGCTCTCACACACCTGGCTGCTCACACACCTGCGCTCACACCTGCGCTCACACCTGCTCTCACACACACACCTGGCTGCTCTCTCACACACACCTGGCTGCTCTCACACACCTGGCTGCTCTCACACACCTGGCTGCTCTTACACACCTGGCTGCTCTCACACACCTGGCTGCTCTCACACACCTGGCTGCTCTCACACACCTGGCTGCTCTCACACACCTGGCTGCTCACACACCTGGCTGCTCTCACACACCTGGCTGCTCTCACACACCTGGCTGCTCTTACACACCTGGCTGCTCGCACCTGATGTCTAGCTTGTGTGTGTGTGTGTGTTTGTTACAGGCCTGATTTTTCCAGATGTTAATGTCTAGCTTGTGTGTGTGTTTGTTACAGGCCTGATTTCTCCAGATGTTGCTCAGTATGAAGGCATGAAGCTCTTGCACAGTTTGGTTGTCATGTTGCTTGGAAAAGGGTTGTTTGGTGCGTCCAGTTCGAACAGCGACAGCAACAGCACAGCACAAGATAACACAGGTGAGTGTGTGTGAGTGAGTGCGCGTGAGTGAGTGCGCGTGAGTGAGTGCGCATGAGTGAGTGAGTGCGCATGAGTGAGTGAGTGCGTGCGTGCGAGTGAGTGCGTGCGTGCGTGTGAGTGCGTGTGAGTGCGTGCGTGTGAGTGTGTGTGTGTGTGAGAGTGTGTGAGTGTGTTTCTAAGTCCAAATTTTCAATGGAGACAAAAGTGATTATCAACATGTGCTCACATCATTACAAGCTTATTGACATGTGCTCACGTCATTACAAGCTTATTGACATGTTGTCACGTCATAGCAAGCTTATTGACATGTTGTCACGTCATTGCAAGCTTATCAACACGTGCTCACATCATTGCAAGCTTATTGACATGTCACATCATTGCAAGCTTATTGACATGTTGTCACGTCATAGCAAGCTTATTGACATGTGCTCACGTCAGATTAAACAACGTTTTTCATCACTGAGTAGACTCAGCATGTCATGACAATGTGGACTTGCCCAGAGATACCCCAACAGAGATATACCTGCATCTGTTTACCCCAGCAATGTGAAGAAGAAAATGAGTGTCCAGTCAGTGTGTGTGTGTGTGTGTGTGTGTGTGTGTGTGTGTGTGTGTGTCCAGTCAGTGTGTGTGTGTGTGTGTGTGTGTGTGTGTGTGTGTCTGTGTCTATCTAGTCAGTCTGTGTGTGTCCATTAGTACAAGTTCACGTGTGTGGGGGCGTTAAAGAAGTAGTACTTTTAAGTTCCAACTCCTCTGTGTGTGTGTGTTGCAGGTGATGGGTTGCTGATAAAGTACCAGCTGCTCTCTGAGGTGTGTGTGTGCGCGCGGCGGCTGGTGTGTGTGCGCAGCAAGGCTGGTTCCGCTCACGAGGCTAAAGTCCAGTGCCTGGAGGCTCTCAAGCTCGCCAGCAAACTACAGAGCATCAACCAGTAAGGATTGTGTGTGTGTGTGTGTGTGTGTGAAAGAGAGCATCAACCAGTAAGGAGTGTGTGTGTGTGTGTGTGAGAGAGCATCAACCAGTAAGGAGTGTGTGTGTGAGAGAGCATTAACCAGTAAGGAGTGTGTGAGAGTGAGAGAGCATTAACCAGTAAGGAGTGTGTGTGTGAGACCATTAACCAGTAAGGTGTGTGTGTGAGAGAGAGAGAATTAAACATTATCACTTATTACCGTCTTGTAAAATAAAAGACTTATTAGTCTACCGTCTTATTTAAATAATTCCTGATTGTGACGTGAATGTGTAATTGTCTTTTATGTCTCGCAGTAGACCTATAGCCTACAATGAACATAAGATATGTCAGTGTTTCTCAAAGTGTGGTCCGGGGACCACTGGTGGTCCGCAAGCTAGCCCAAGTGGTCCGTGAGCAGACGTGGTAAAATATAATATAGATGAGTTGTTTGCAATATTGAACTAACTTGTATGTAAATCCAAACATTTCTGCAACACTGCCTATGTAAGCCATGCCAGTTTAAATATTTTCATATTAAACATATGAATTCTCTGACACAATAAGCAAGGTGCAAATACAATCAAAGTGGTTCAGTGAGTAGGAGGCCTATTGTGTAATTTACTATTGAACTAGGTCTACTTTATTTTCTTTAGCTAGGTGTCTGTGAGGCTTTTTTTTATTGATTAAGTGCTTGGTCTGAAAAAGTTTGAGAAACACTGAGATATGTAGCCTAATGTTTTAGCAGAAAAATAGTCCTAATGAATTATTATTGTTACGACTAGGACATTCTAGCGCTCTAATATTTTTGCGAGACTACAGCACTGAAGCGCCAAATGCGTCCTTCTCCTCTGTGTTAAAATAAACCATTTTTTCCCTTAGTTATAGGATCAGAAGGTAGACTATCCGTCTTTCACTGTAAGGCTTGTATGTCATGCATTTAGCAAAATCCCCAGACAGCAGCGGAGTAGTAATTGGGATTCGTTATTTGTAAACGTTTTTTACTTCGCCCTCCTATAGCCTGGACTGTGCGATCACAGCCCCTTACTTTCACTTCACTGGCCATGCCTCATAGTCGGCATGGCCAAGCCTAATAACGTGGGATGCATAGCATACTACTTATGATTTTAGTCTTAAGCAGACTAGATTATCCATCACAATGTTTTACACATCGTCAAATGCCAATTAAGGGGACATCGACCAACCCTACTGATCCATTGATTATTATGTCAATACTTTTTTGTATTGGAAGTTTTCTGAAATAGTATGTATAAGTATGTAAATGAGCCATTATCTAATGAAATATGCAATAATATTTAAAAGTTTTTGTTTTTTATTTTGGAGACATATTAGAGATTAGACATTTCAAAATATTTCTCCGTAGGCATACAATGGATATAAAGAGGCTGATAAAACACAAAAAGCTTTCTAATTGTAGGGTGGTATACCTTGTCAAAAATCACTGAGACTTGCAGGAAAGCTTGCTACGTCAAAGTAAATCGCCACTTTAAGCCACTGACAAACTGTTCACTCACAACTCACAATATCATTACACCTCTGATACTAGGGAGAGGGTCAAAATATCATTACACCTCTATGATACTGGGGAGATGGGTCAAAATATCATTACACCTCTATGATACTGGGGAGAGGGTCAAAATATCATTACACCTCTATGATACTGTGGAGAGGGTCAAAATATCATTACACCTCTATGATACTGGGGAGAGGGTCAAAACTACTGTCCCCAACAAAAATTAAACTCATTATTGTCCAGTAATAGATCCTATTGTGTTCTTAGACCGGAGTTGTCCTTCAAACCAGTAAGGGTTGTGTGTGTGTATGAGAGACAGAGATTTGACCAGTGCAAACTTGTGTGTGTGTGTGTGTGTGTGTGTGTGCACGTGCGCGTGTGCACGACTGTGTGTGTGTGTGTGTGTGTGTGTGCGCGTGTGTGTGCGTGTGTAGCTGTGCTGATCTGCTAGTGTGTAAAGCGGAGTTGGAGTTGCTGAAGGGGGCGTCTGAAGAGAGTGCTCAGGATCTACAGAGAGTCAAAAACCTACTGGAGTCTTGCACAGGTATCTCTCTCTCTCTCTCTCACTCACACACACACACACACACACACACACACACACACACACACTCTCTCACACACACACACACTCTCACACACACACACACACACACACTCTCTCTCACACACACACACACACACACACACACACACACACACACACACACACTCTCTCTCACACACACACACACTCTTACATTCTCTCTCTCTCACACACACACACACACACATTCTCACTCACTCACTCTCACACACATACACACACACACTCTCTCTCTCACACACACACACACTCTCTCTCACACACACACACACACTCTCTCTCACACACACACACACACACTCTCTCTCACACACACACACACACACACCTTAGCAGTGAAATCTGCCATCACTGTAAGCCATTACTAGGCAATATGTTGCAGTTAACCAGTAGTACTCTCACCTTCCTGATCCCGTGTGTGTGTGTCTGTGCGTGTGTATGTTTGTCTGTGTGTATAGATTCCTCAGGTGGGCGTGGCTCGGACATGAAGCTGAATCTGCGTAAAGTCTTGACGCCAATGGACCTCCAGGCTCCGCCTCCACAGCGTCAGGAGGAGGAGCATAATGATGACACTGATGGGCTCCTGTCCTCTCGGCAAATCCCAAGAATCGTAGTGGAAGGTGTGGGTGTGGCCAGTGCACAGGGCTCCTCCCCTCCCCTGAAGCAGCGTTCTGATTGGCTGCGGAGTCTGAGCCATACTGCAGAGTGCGTGTGTGCGGTCTGCTCTGACCTGACGCTGGGGCGAGTGTGTGTGAGCTGGGCATTGGCCTCCGCAGCTCTTTCCTCTCTCACACACACACACCCCAAGACCAAATCCAGCACTCACACACACTCGCGCGCTGCCCTGCGCCTGTACCGCATGTGTGTGCAGCGCTGCCAGCGTCTCTCCCACACGCTGGCCAGAAAGCTCCAGAGCCTCCCCCTCACACACACACACACAAGCACCCCCCTTCATCCACTGCTGCGCGTGCCGGTGGCGCGAGCGCTGGTCGGGCAGGCAGAGAGCATGATGGGACGGCAGCCGCAGCTCAGCCCAGAGCTGCAGGGGGTGCTGGAGAAGGGGTTAAAGGTCACGACCCCAAGAGGTCACGCGTGGGCGGAGCTGCTGACCCTCAGGGCGGAGCTGCTGGCGCTGAGGGGAGTGGCCTGTTGCCTAGCGATAGCTGCGAAGCGGCAGGTGTCTGTGGAGGATCTGTTCTCGGGGGTGTGGTCTTGGAACCCCCCGAAGAAGAGGGAGCACAGCGGCGTGTGTGAGCCGCAGGAGGAGCTCACACACACTCACACTCCGAGGGCAGCGTTTCAGACGCCCGCCAGAGGAGCCAGAAGCTCACAAAGCTCCGCCCTCAAGTCCTCGCTGAGGCCCGTCCCCAGCTCCACCCCCTCCGTGTTCAAGACTCCGTGTGCCCCGGGACACCGCCCCAAATCTGCGGCCGCCTCCCTCAGTGTGTTTGAGTTCCCAGGAGGCAGTCCCGAGCGCTCACACACGCGTGCCCGTGCCGCCCCCATCACGCCGCGACTCCACGCCGGAAAGAAGGCCAGTGGGCATGGCTTCCAGGTATTTGAGGACACCTCACCCACAGAGGTCGCCGCCCCAAAAGCACCTCCTGCTCCGAGACGAACCAAACGCTCCAGATTCAAGGTGATACACAACACAAACATACACACTCACACGTTTACAAAATGCTCCAGTTGTGTGTGTGTGTGTGTGTGTGTGGGTGGTCTTTAGTGATGAGACCGATTTTGAGTCTGAGGTGTGTGTGTGTGAGCAAAAAAACGATACGATTTCTGACATTTTTAGAATCGATACTTTATCAAAATAATAACATTCTGTGTCTCTGTGGACTGCTCCCACTCTCCATGCTCCTTGCATGCGTCTAGGCAAGTGGGTGTGTCAAGAAGGCAGCTCTGAGTGAGTGAGTGCGCAGCATAGAACTTGGCTAAAGGAGAATTCCGGTGTGATATTGACCTAAAGTTAGGGCTGGGCGATATATCGGTATTACGACTACGACCGATATATTTTTGAAAACGATATGTAGTTTAGACAATATCGTAATACCGGTATTATGTCAAATAATGGGCCATTTTATCAAAGCCACTTGCTCTTCTGTGTTCAGACCATTCAGACAGCCGCAGCTCTGCTTAACTGCGCCCCTTGCGTGTGCACGTTCTCCCTCGCAGCACTACAAACTTTCAAACATGACGGACACCGAGTCAGATTTTGTTTACCTTGATCAGAGGTTGGTGCTGATGCGTATTCCGTCGGCACATCAACGGCTAGACCGAGAATTCTCGTTCTGAAATCAAAATTCCACTGGAGCTCCAAGCGGTTTTGTACACGCAGATTTAAGTTACAACGCTGTTTACAGCTCTTGGACTCACGGTAAAATGTCATTTTTGGTACATAGCCTAGCTAATTTAAATACACTGATGAATGCTTGCGTTATGCAGTAGCAGATCCTCAGGGAGACAACCTACACGCTGATTTTATTAAGAGGATATGCACGCGACTCGTGAGCAGTTAGGGGCATAATTTTTTATGATTCCTGAAACCCCATTCAATCGTGCATAGGGATTTTTCTTACGAACCGGAACATGCAAAAATGAACGCATACAAAATGACGGTAGCGTCTATCGCACTCTTGATGAGTGACTCAGTTACATTGTTTAAGTAGCCTAATTGTTTAAAACTATTTTTGTTGATAGCAACATGTCTAGGCCATCATAGGCTACATTTGCTTGTCATCATATTGCATTGTGCAGTACAATGTCAGTCAGGGTCAACTTTTGGTCTTTTGTTATTTGCACAGCTTTATCAGAGCAACTGTAGCCTATGTCTATTGTAGGCTTATGTTATTGTTTACACTTTTTTGCACAGCTATGTTAGAGCAGTCTGAAATGAATATAATTAAAACCAGCTGTGTTGTCATAATTGTTGTGTTGAGTGAATATATGAAGCACTTCGCTCTTTCTGTTTGAAATATCAATATCGTATCGATATCGTATATCGCCAATCAGCCCCAAAATATCGGGATATCAGTTTTGGTCCATATCGCCCAGCCCTACCTAAAGTGTGTTGAAACATGATACCGAGTGTGAAAGTATGTCTTATAGCTCATCTCGGCTTGTCCCCTGCATTCTGAAATCTGGCGCTAGTTAGCCGATGCTACCAACAGGTTTTCAAAGGGGGTGCCTCGGGCATCGGCCTAGCCATGCAAATAAATCACTGTTTTACACCATTTACGAGGCTCAAAGTAGCTCCACACTTTATTCAGTGTTCCCGCGGATCCTTAAAAAGTCTTAAATACAACTTTCGGTTTTTTAAGGCCTAAAAAAGTCTTAAATTGTCGGAGATGTCTTGAATTTTCGAAAGGGAGGTATTAAATTTGCGTATGGGACCGCCAGCGAGTGAGCGCAAGAGAGCGAGTGAAATGTCTCCATCCATCCGAACGCAATTGTATAAGTGACTATATAAGGCTACGGGAGAAGTGTATGGCCATCTAGAATCTTTGCTAGGATGCAGCATGGTTTCACAAACTATGGACGCGAAGACTGCTGGTCAAATTATGTGCAGTGCTTCTGTCACTCGTCTGATAATTTGCTGCGCAATTTATGAAGGAACCACGGACTGACTTGCATTTTCGCAATCAGAAGGAAATACTGTACATGTTAAGTTGATCTGTTTGCATCTTTCCAGCGTGTGTTGCTGGCTTAGCCTAGGGAAGAAAATATCTGTCTAAGTTATAATACCTGTAATATCTGTCAGCAGCTTGCTTGCCAGCCTTTCCCAGTAGGCCTACTTCACAAAAGTTGTGAAATATAACCGCATATTTTTTTTGATTGTCGGCGACTGGCTACATAAAAAAAAAAATGTGCGTTCATAATACGTGCGCGCTTGAGATGAAACCAGCAATTTTCAGCAGGAACCGAGGAGGACCTCTCTCTTAATTAATTTAAAACAAAACAATGGTTTTACAATGTTTCAGTCAAGCTTTGGTTTGTTTAGATACAACTGGTGTGCAAAATGTAAAGTAGTGGATTAACTTTAATTTGCTGTGCTGTATATGGGACATATGATGCATATGGGAATAGATGCACATAGTAAATTATATAAAGTAGGCCTATTAAAATATTTAAATAGCTTAGTCTGACTTTGAAAAAAAATATTGAAGGGAATCCAGTCCAGTGCACATGTCTTTGGCAAGTAATATAGGCTACTACAGATACAGGTGAAGAACAGTCAGTCTCAGCCAGTAAGCACAAACAGATATGTACGACCAGCTTCAAAAGCTGTGAACGACAGTCAGCGCACACTTGGCGTCATTGGATTTCACACACGTGTAAAAGAAAAGCTAACTTTTATGCACAAGCTACGTTTACAGATATACTAGTAATAAATCATTACTTTATTTAGGCAGAATAAGTTTGTTGTGGTTTCCAAGCTCATTAATGTTAACGTTAGCGGTCTTCCACTGATATTCATAGCATTAGCTAGCTTTGTTAGCTAGTCTATGATGAGCCCTAATTTAGCAATGGATAACGTCATACTGCAAATTGTAAAACATACGCTTTCAAAATAACAGGCCGGGGAGAGATGATACGTCTCACTGCTATAACTGTCACGCTATTAAAGAAATACATCTTCAGTCACATTGACAAAAGTTAAAAGGACAGACAGTCAACTACACTGTAACAGCGTAACATAATTACTAGCTAATTACACTTCACTCTCGGCTTATTTAACAGCAGCAAAACTGGACATTGTTTTCACGAATTTTGTCATGCTTATTTGAGTTAAGAGAACTGATGGGGATGTTCTTTTAATTGTTATTTCAAGCAATGTATGTCTCGTGACCAAATCACCATGAACACACTTCACTGATGATCTCACTCGCGGATAACTGGTTCTCTCTGCCCGACTCTGGCTGGATCAGCAGGTTGCAGGATGTGTGGCGCGTTATACACGAGTGTTGCCAGCAGTGACGGTGTAGAGTGCCCTCAGGAGGACATACTATACAACGCCAACACTCATGACATGGTTGAAGGGTGTTTCGTCCGTTTTTTCATTTATCGGCCATTATAAATGCCGATACCGATAGTTTAGAAAATGCCTAATATCGGCCGATAATATCGGCCCGCCGATAGATCGGTCGGGCTCTACTTTGTTTACAATATTTCCAGGCTTCAACCAGACAGCTGAATTAAAGAGCTAGAGTTGTAATTGAAATAGTAGGCCTAGGCTATAGGCTAATCTGCATAAAATGTGCTGTCATAAATATCAGACATTCAGTATTCTCTCTTTTTATATCAGGAATCAGGATATAAAATAATACAGATATACAATATTATATTCTAATCCTCTGGTGTTCCAAGGTAGGCTATTGAAATGTTGTATGTATCGAACCGTGTGTCAAAAATCGTGATACACCAAACTCACGATTCTGACTCTGAGGTGTGTGTGTGTGTGTGTGTGTGTGTGTGTGTGTGTGTGTGTGTGTGTGTGTGTGTGTGTGTGTGTGTGTGTGTGTGTGTGTGTGTGTGTGTGTGTGTGTGTGTGTGTGTGTGTGTGTGTGTGTGTGTGTGTGTAGGTGGTATTTAGCGATGAGACTGATTCTGACTCTGAGGTGTCTGTGTGTGTGTGTGTATAGGTGGTATTTAGCGATGAGACCGATTCTAACTCTGAGGTGTGTGTGTGTAGGTGGTATTTAGCGATGAGAGCGGTTCAGACTCTGAGGCGCCCCCTGTTGCTGAGGTGAAGAAGCGATCACCACAAACGTCCAGGAAATCCCGCCCCCCTCAGAAAGCCCCAGCCAATCAGAAAGCCCCACCAGCTCAAAAAGCCCCTCCCACCCAAAGAACAACTCGTGGGAAGAGCGCTCTGCACCAATCAGCCACTGCGCCTCAAGAGGGAGTGGCTCTGACTCAACAGCGCCCTAGAAGGGGTCGTTCCAAGAAAGACTCCTCCCACTGTGAGGAGGTGGAGACGTTGCGTACCATCGAAGATGAAGAGGACCTTAAAGGAGACCAGAGCCTGGACCTCCTCCAGCTCTCTGACACTGACACAGGTGTGTGTGTGTGCGCGCGCACATTTTGTGTGTGTGCTTGTGAGTGTGAATGTGTGTGTGTGTAGAGTTTCAGGTACTGTATGGATGAACGCATATATATATATATATATATATATATATGTATATATATATGTATATGTGTGTGTGTGTGTATATATATGTGTGTGGTGTGTGTGTGTATATTTATATATATATATATGTATGTATGTATGTGTGTGTGTATATGTGTTATATTCTCCCCCCCAAACAGCTGCTGGATATGAGCTTGTGTACTCATTACTTCCCATGCTTCATTGTTTATGGTGTGTGTGGCCTTAGGAGATGCTGTGGACGGTCTAGATGAGTGTGAGATCCTAAGGCGAGACCTTGGTGCAGAAATGGGGTGTGGCCACGTGATTGACATCAGGAAGGCTGTTGAGCCCCTTACACACATTCACTCTGGAATGGGTATGAACACACACACTCACACACACCCCTTACATCTTGCATGGGGCTATGACTGTAACTGTAACGGTGTGTTTCCACACACCGAAGTTTCGCGTCGCTCTCATTGAGGTTGAATGGAGACGAAATTCGCCCTGGTTGGGCGAAATGAAAGCGAATCGCCGAGGCAGGCGAAACAAAGTTGGCCAAAGTTTAACTTTATTTAAATGAGGACCATTCGAGAACCAATCAGGTCCGCGTCTTTGTGTTTGGAGGCGGGAGTTACAAAAAAGTCTGACCAAGATGGCGGAGACTAAAACGTCTCTACACATAAAACAAAGCACCAACAACCGAATTAGCGAACCCAGAGTTACAGAAGACTGTTAAAAACACTTACCAACTGCCCCCCTACCAGCACCTCAGTCACGCTATCCGGAGAAATTTTTTGGTCACCTCTATTAACGATTTACGGCTCCTCCACTGTTTACATGTGTTTAAAACGCACTAAAGGGTGTTGCTGTGAAAACGCCCTCGAGTTTAAAACGCACTTAAAGGGGAAATCTGGTGAGGTTTCACATAGATCTCCGTTTCTCGAGGTCACCGAGTACTGTCAGTGTGGAAAAAAACTAAAACAATCGGTTTTACCTCGAGTTGCTACAGCCAGCAGCTAACGCAACCAGGCAGCTACAGCTCTACACTCATGTCGGTGAGCTCCCATGTACATGCCCCCATAGTGTAGCGCTGCAGTTCCCATGAACATGCCCCCATAGTGTAGTGCTGTAGCTGCTAATGTACATGCCCCCATGGTGTAGTGCTGTAGCTGCTAATGTACATGCCCCCATAGTGTAGTGCTGTAGCTGCTAATGTACATGCCCCCATAGTGTAGCGCTATAGCTCATGTACATGCCCCCATAGTGTAGTGCTGTAGCTGCTAATGTTCATGCCCCCATAGTGTAGCGCTATAGCTCATGTACATGCCCCCATAGTGTAGTGCTGTAGCTGCTAATGTACATGCCCCCATAGTGTAGCGCTGTAGCTGCTAATGTACATGCCCCCATAGTGTAGCGCTATAGCTCATGAACATGCCCCCATAGTGTAGCACTGTAGCTGCTAATGTACATGCCCCCATAGTGTAGCACTGTAGCTGCCTGGCTGCCCTTACTGAAGGACAGATTCACTAATACTGAGTTCACTGTGTGTGCCATAGCTAACTTTCCATGTTCGTTTGTGTGTGTGTGTGTAGACCTATCTCTAGACTCCGCCCTCTCTATCCTGCAGTCGTCTTGGCTCCTCCTGCAGCATGCCCCGCCCCCCTCCCTCTTCTCCCGCCTGTCGTCCCTCATCGCCCAATCACACGGACACAAAGACCCTGTCACCACGGCGATGATGCACTCAAATGCCCTGGGAATTACCACACGACATCACATGACCCGCCTTCTGGCATCACGCATGAGGTTTGTAAGCGTACACAACACAAACACAACACACACTCACACAATACAAACACAACACAAACTCACACAACACAAACACAACACACACTTACACTGCGACAGACTGGTGCGACACAACACAAAACACAACACACTCACACACACAACACACACTCACAAAACACAAACACAACACAAACTCGCACTGCGACAGACTGGTGCAACACAATACAAACACAACACACACTCACACAACACACACCACACAAACACAACACACACTCACACCACACAAACACAACACACACTCACACCACACAAACACAACACACACTCACACAACACAAACACAACACACACTGCAACAGACTGGTACGACACAACACAAACACAACACACACACACACACAATACAAACACAACACACTCACACTATACAAACACAACACATACAAACACAACACACACTCGCACTGCGACAGACTGGTGCGACACAATACAAACACAACACAAACACAACACACACTCACACCACACAAACACAACACACTCTCACCACACAAACACAACACACACTCACACCACACAAACACAACACACACTGCAACAGACTGGTGCGACACAACACAAACACAACACACACAATACAAACACAACACACACTTACACAATACAAACACAACACACACTCACGCAATACAACCACAACACACACTCACACAACACAAACACAACACACACTCACACTGCAACAGACTGGTGCGACACAACACAAACACAACACACACTCACACTGCGATAGACTGGTGCAAAGTTGTTACTGGAACCCAAAAAGGCTGAGCTGAACATTACTTGGGGCACTCCATATATGGGTAAAAGATGGCTGCCATAGAACATTGCTTGGGGCACTCCATATATGGCTTTTTTGTAGTTGAGCTGCAACAGCCAGGAGTAGACCCATGACAATGTGGCCTTTCCTCACCCCTGCAGTCTGTGTTCACAGGAAGTGGAGGAAGTGCCAGCCAGACGTGGCGGACGCTCTGGAAGCTCTGAGTCTCAAGGAGACGCAGAAGGAGACTCAGAAGCTCCTCACGTTGCAGCAGATCTTCTCTTTCCCGACTGCAGAACCCCGCGCTTTCCCCCAAACACACACACACCAGTTCAGCCAGCAACTACAGGACCTCCCAAAAGGTACACACACACTGCCAAGTTTGCGTCTGTTGTCTGGTAATGTTAAGGATGTGTGTATGTTGTCCCACGATGTTATGGGTGGGTGTGTGTGTGTGTGTGTTGTCCTGTGATGTTAGGGGGTAGGGTTGGGTATCGTTCAATTTGATCAATTCCCATTCCGATTCAGCTTCCTATAGATTCCTCATTTCTATTCCAAATGTTATACAAATTGTTTAGATAAAATATGAATATATCTTTGTTCTTTATTCCAAGAGTTGTCTTGTTTACAAGTATTGAGCTACTGAAATATACATTAAAATACTAAAAATACATATAGATTAAAATAACATCTAGGCCTTTATAATCTCAAAATAGGTTACACATGACCGTTCGCAAAAGCCACGCCCCCTAGTTATTGTTACTACGCTCGTCAAACTCCGGAGACCGGAGTTGTCTAGAAATTCAATGGTAGATGTTAAGACTGTCTGTAAAGGTTACAGCACAAGAGGCTCTTTTAGAGAGCCACGGACCTAAATTAATTTACAATAATTTACAATCCGTTGAAAGAAAGTATGACATGGAGACACATGTATAAAAATTCATATCTAGCTTTGTTGGGTGACAAACTTAAACGGGAGGCGAGTGTGGTTCACTGATATTAATTTTATCTGTGCTATATAGACTTGCATGCATGTTACAATTTCCAATTTCCAATTTCCTTGTCCCTGTTTGCAATAATTAAGGTGCTATTGTGTTTATGAATTAATAGGCGGACCCTTTAATAATTTTAATTATTCCGGTTTTTGGATCTGCTTATTAATACCGGCTCCTAATCTTTCTTATTCCCCATTCTACTCGATAATACTTTGGTTCCCAACCCTAGTCAGGTGTGTGTGTGTGTGTGTTGTCCTGTCATGTTAGAGGGGGGTGTGTGTAAGTTCTGTTAAGGGTTTCTCTCTGTGTTTCTCTCTGCAGGTGTGATTGTGTGCATGTTATCGGTGGTGGAGGCGTGTCCTGGCACGATCGACACCCTTTTGCTGACTCGTCTGGAGAGAGACTCCGCCCCCATAACCATACGCATACCCACTGCCCAAAGACAGGTGCGTGCGTACTTGTTAATCATATTATATATATTATATCAGCCAATATTAATTATATACAACCCCTGGCTAAAGAAATGGAATCACCACTCTTGGAAGATGTTCATTCAGCTGTTTTTTTTTTTTCTTTCTTTTTTTTTTCAGATGAACATTCTGGCATTGTGAAACCTAGCTAAAAAAAATGCCAATTTTGTTTTTTGTAATTTAAGGCAATTTATTTTACAGAAAAAAAATGGAATCACAAAATCCTAACCCTAATCACAAACCTACATCATAGTACTTTTTTTTTACACCTTATCACATATAAAGCTTTGGACAAAAGCATCTGCCAAATCCCACAACCATAAAGATGATTGCCTGAAGAAAACAAGACAGTTGGTGCAGCCGTGGCATACTGGTTAGCGATTTAGACTTGTAACCGGAGGGTTGCCGGTTCGAACCCCGACCAGTAGGAACGGCTGAAGTGCCCTTCATATAGCAGTCAAGTCAGTTTATTTGTATTGCGCATTTCACATGCACAGAGTGCAACCCAAAGCGCTCAACACAAGACATTGACACAAAAGACAAAAGATGCCGGACAGAGCGGCGTAGTCGCCAGCGTACCCGCGACACCAAGACATAAACAAACAAATTTATGAGTGGTGATTCCATAATTTTTGCCAGAGGTTGTATTATATCAGCCAATATTAATTTTTAACTCAAACGGTGGTATCCAAATGCCAAATGTCTGGAGTTGTAGGGTCAGGCTTTAAATTTGATCTGGATGACTGAATAAAATGACTTTTTTTGTATAGTACAGTATATGGTTTTGTTCTATTTGGTTATCCCACAACAATGTCCATTTCTGCAATGACATGTTTTTTTTGTGTGTGTTTGTGCGTGCGGACGTGTGTGTGTGTGCGCGCATGTGTGTGCATGCGAGCAGAACTCTGTGAGTGTGTGTGTGGCTGAGTTGGAGGCCATTTTGGAGCAGCAGAAGCAACTAAATGGCGTCTCAGAGAAGAACCAGTGGTGGGAGGGAAGGAGGAGCCTTGACTCACGCATGCAGGTACACACACACACATACACTTGGGCTGCACAATTAATCCAGTTTTAAATTTGTTGTCGGGTAGCTTCATGGTCCAGGAGAAATAATGGCAGCATAACGTCTGATTGGCCACCGGTTTGCTCGAGGGGTTCGTGACACCTTTCCCCAGCTGTTTTTTTGGCATCGGTGTGAACGGAATTATTTTTAAAAAGGAGGGGAAATATCCGCTTTTCCAAACAGCTTACCCTGCTACGTTTTTCTGCTACGTTTTTTTATTTCATGGTTTTAGATTTCGCTATCAGGTGTTGTACAAGATATTGACAGCTCAATAACTTAAAAGAAAACAACCAGAAAACAATGTAAGGCATTTGTGGAGAAGAAGGAAGGTTTGGGTGTTCTTCATACAGCTCACTGTAAGCTATTCAGTTGCTCTGATTGGTTAGGTCTATCCAATTGAGTGCAGAGGCATTTTCACCCCCGGTGAATTGATTTTCATCAGTCGGTTGAAACACACCCCATAATCACGTCTCAATAGGGCACTATGGAGGAAGGGGGTTGTCCTGTGAGGAATTTGTTCTCTGCATTTTACCCAACATCACTTAACTGTAGCCTACATTTGACTTATCTAGCAACGTTACTCTCCTTGACTAACGTGATCCAAAACTTCCAAGACACACACTCTCTCTCACACACACACGCACGCTTCATTTTGCTATTTGCCTCCTGGCTCCTCAACATGCCAGCTTGTATGTAAACACTCGTGGTACGAAGTACCAGGCCGGCAATGTTTCACCTCGTTTTTAGACACACGATGCGGCATAAAGACGTGTCCTCTCCCTGTCAATGTTGCTCCTCTAACTAAAACGGCTCATCTCTCTCTCTCTCTCTCTCTCTCAGAGGCTGCTGGAGCACATGCAGGAATGTCTGGGGGTGTGGCTATGTTTGCTCCTCCCCTTGACCTCTGACCCTGCCCTCACAGAGCAGCTTGCCCACCCGATGCCCCTCCCACCCTCCTGCTCCATCACAACACACATGCTGCAGGTGAGTGTTTCTGCATCTGTGTCTTGGCCGTTTGAGTGTATGCTCTTGTTTGTGTGTAAGTTTGTGTATAAGTTTGTGTATGTGTTATTTAAATCTGAGACTGTGTGTGCGTGTGTGTTGCAGGTTGTGCTCTCTGCAGCTCCTCTGCTCTCCCACTCTGACCTGCAGAGTCTGGCTGAGGGGGCGGGGCTTGATCCGGAGGTGTGTCTAAATCTCCAGAAGGCGACAGCCAAACTACAGAAGCGGGTGGAGCCAGAGGGACACACGGTGCTCATCTTAGACAAGGTAACCACACACTAGGGCTGTAACGATTTACGATTCGAAACCGAAATCGCGACATTCATATCCACGATACTGTGTCGCGGTGTGAAAAGGCAGAATCGCGACACACCCTTTCTAGTGTTTCACGCAGTGCTTTGCAGCTTATGCGGCCGCAAAAGCAACCCACAACTCCCGCTTTACTTATCGGTAGCCTACGTTGTCCAAAAACAAATAAATAAATAAATAATAATGTCATACCTCTTCCTTGCTTTCATTGTAGACTATGTGTGCAACTTTACCAAACAGTATAGAAGTAAACCCCCTCTCCTTGCCCCGCTCTCTCTCGCGCTCCCTCCCTCCCTCTCCTGCTCAATGAACACGAGCGACTTAAATAAAACATTCACAATCGTGAAAGCAAGGACGCATAGACGACTAGCTAAATTACTATTAAATCCGCTTAGCATCATAAGCATGCTGCACATATTTGTTTAAAACTCTTCCATTGAAGTTGACTGATCATCTCAATACCAACGTTTCCCAAAAGGGCCTGTCCCAAGGAGAACAACACACATGGGGAAACTGAACAGTCCAATCAGTAGACTATGATAGGCTAAGCTATATGCTACTTTGTTTACAATATTTCCAGGCTTCAACCAGACAGCTGAATTAAAGAGGTAGAGTTGTAATAAAAAATAGTAGGCTATAGGCTAATCTGCATAAAGTGTGCTGTCATAAATATCAGTCATTCAGAAAAATATTTTTATATCAGGATATAAAATAATAGATATATTATATTGTAATCCTCTGGTGTTCTAAGGGAGGCTATTAAAATGTTATTTAATAAAATGTCTAGCTTTTTTGGTCTCTGCATTTATCCCAATCTGTGAATTAGTGAAACGCACACAGCACACAGTGTAGTGAAGCACACACTAATCCCGGCGCAGTGAGCTGCCTGCATCAACAGCGGCGCTCGGGGAGCAGTGAGGGGTTACAGTAGGTGCCTTGCTCAAGGGCACTTCAGCCGTGCCTACTGGTCGGGGTTCGAACCGGCAACCCTCCGGGTACAGGTCCGAAGTGCTAACCAGTAGGCCACGGCTGCCCCTAAAGTGGAAGTCTCTCCACCGAGTGTTACATTAGATTCACAATCAATCACGATTCGATGCAGGTAAAAAGTATCAACTGGTAGGTTAGTAATGTGTAAAATGTGGCGACGGCACACAAACTTCGGCAAAAACGTTTAGTATGCACTTGTGGGGATGTCCTACAGTTAATGTGAATCGCGGACTATAACCAAAGAAAGTAAAGGAGATTATTTGCACCAAATAAAGGCTGTGGTTGTGTTTCTACAACATGTTGGCACAAAACGTAATTTCTGTCAACTATGACTATGTCCATGTTCAGTAGCCTATGTTTTTCATTTAGTCAAGCAGTGACATGTGGTTTAATGCATGGGGTAACATGACGTGAGACAGACAGAAGATGAGCCTGTCTTTAGTGGCCTATCCCTGAATTCTGTCCCTCTCAAATCACTTTAAAATTGTGTGATTAGCAACCAGAATTTAAAAAAAAAAAATCCCAGAGAGACACCCCCGGACCCCCGTGTTATTGTGATTAGGCTATAGGTCCAAATCTAAATGTTTGGGTTCAGTTTATGAAGTGTTGCTACAGCATAATACTGTGTAATACTGTGTTTGTTATTTATGGGGGGAATCAGGGGGGCGATTTTGGAATCGGTGGGCTTGTGTGTGTGTGTGTGTGTGTGTGTTTTGGGGGGGGGGGGGTCCAGGAGAAAATTGCCCACACACACACAATGCTCATCTTTGTTTAGTACATATTTTAATACACATGCATCCTCGAAAATTCAGCAATCTGAAGGACTTCATCCTTGGTAGAATTTGGTAGATTTTGATGGGTGCTTGACATTGGAACAGTACTTGGGCGGGACTCGATGACATAACATCCTTCAAATAGCAGCCTTGAAGGATCCCACCTTGAGTTTGAGAAACAGCCCTAGTGAATTATGCTAAGCTAGGTTAACGGTGTCTGACTGGTTTATTGCACACACACAGTGAATTATGCGCTAAGCTAGGCTAACGGTGTCTGACTGGGTTATTGCACGCACAGAGAAGAGAATGGCATGTATCCTCTTATCTAGCTTTGGGGTAGACGGCAAATAAGTTAATTTCCCAAAAAGTTT
Source organism: Alosa pseudoharengus (assembly GCF_046254945.1). NCBI lineage: Eukaryota > Metazoa > Chordata > Actinopteri > Clupeiformes > Clupeidae > Alosa > Alosa pseudoharengus. The sequence goes on along the minus strand of NW_027468630.1, from coordinate 15,933,040 downwards.
CCCTGGCAAACCCCATAGACTGTCGTGCCAAAATATTAATCTTATTTGTTTGCCCTTTTCTTGCTTAGATTTTGTACAAAGTATCGAGAAATAAACCCAGCAAATAAGTGTGAGGTTATTTGCGAGGTGTCTGCCAGCCAGTTTAAGTTATGTTAGTAGGCGAACTTTAGCACAACTGCCCAAGGTACTGCTTGCTGGCGAAGTGCTAATTTCAAAACGTTGCTGACATATAAACACTTTACAAACGGATAACACTGTCATTGTAACCAAAATATGTCTGAGTTTATTTGCAAAGCTTATGTCAGTGAACTAGCATGTTGCTAATCCCCACAGTAGGCTGCTTGAAACACAGACTATCAACCACTGTCTATGCTATCAAAACACAGGACGAGTTGACCAATCACAGTCCTTGTGGTCTGCGTTGCCTCGACGCAAAGTTAAACATTTTTGGAGGTGCACGTCGAGCTACGGCGGAGAGGGGTTTGCGACGACGCAGAGGGGTCTGCAGGGGTACGCCGTCAATTCGACGTAGAAGTTTCCCTGCTCCTTTAAATGTCCTTAATGGTACCCTTACCCTGAGTGTCCTAAAAGTTGCCCTTGCCCTGAGTGTTCTTAATAGTTCCCCTACCCTGAGTACCCTTACCATGAGTGTCCTAAATGGTGCCCTTGTTTTATCATTTCAGTACCTCCAGAAGCTACCATGGGAGAGCATCCCATGCCTCAGGCCTCGCACAGTCACACGCATGCCATCTCTACAAGCAGTCCTGGGACATGCCTACCTTCAGAAGGTGCGCTCACACACGCATGCCTCTCATGCCCGGCTGCAGAAATTACAAAGGCAAATGGATTCCTTCTGTCGTGTTAATGCTGTTTGTTTTTGTGTGTGTGTGTGTGTGTGTGTGTGTGTGTGTGTGTGTGTGTGTGTGTGCTGTGTGTGTTTGTAGCTGGATGCTGAGTGTGTGTTGGCACAGGGTGTGGACCCTCAGCAGGTGTTCTATATTCTGAATCCAGATGGAAACCTCCCAGATACACAGCAGCGCTTTGAAGAGTGGTTTAGCAGGTAACACACACACACACACACACACAGATATGATTACACACCTCCCAGATACACAGCAGCGCTTCAAAGAGTGGTTTACCAGGCAATGTGCACATGCACGCACAAACACACACACGCACACGGAGATATGCTTACACATCTTCCAGATACACAGCAGTGCTTCAAAGAGTAGTTTAGCAGGTAACACACACACACACGTTTTTTCAGTACAGTAAGGGGCAACTCCACGCAAGTCCATACTTCCACTCACGTCCATAACGGCAACTAAATACCATGGCATTGTGTTGGCGTTATGGATGTGACAGTTTTGCGTGGAATTGCCCTAAGCCTGTAGCTACTGCAAACCTAAAGATGTTGCTGATGCCCAGCGGGAATAGTATTTTGAAAAGATGTCAAATGTTTTTTGATGCTAACTAACTAAACTGATATATGGTCTGCCACTTAATATGTGTGTGTGGGAACTCAAATTGGAAATATGGTCCACAAGCAAATAAGCCTGCTGTTGATTAAGACTGCATTTGTTACCTTTAGTACTCTACACTCTCCTAAATATCTCTACACTCTTCTAAATATCTCTACACACTTGTAAATATCTCTACACTCTCCTAAATATCTCTACACTCTTCTAAGTATGTGTGTGGATTTGTGTAATTCTGTTATTGTTGTAACGTGACTGTGTGTGTGTGTGCGTGCGTGCGTGCGTTTGTGCATCTGGTTGTCCTTCTTCCTTAGCGAGGAGGCGTGGCAGGGTGTGTGTGGCTCCGCCCCTGATCCAGGAAAATTGCAGGAAGCCATGGCAACCAAGGACCTTTACATGTGAGTCACTCATGCACACACATGGCTCACACACACACATGTACACATCTTGGAGAACTTGGCACACACACACACACACACACACACACATAGTGTTGTCACGATACCAAAATTATGACTTCGATAAGATACTTGCCATAAATATCGCGATGCTCGATACTGAAACGATACTGCGGCGAAATCCTAAGATATCTGGAAAAGAAAGGACTCATACCTCCTCCAAGTGTATTGAGTCATTTGTGTTGAATTCGGTGCACTTTTGTAGTGTGCAGGTCAATTCTGGGTTCTAAACTTCTAAAATTCCTACATAATTATTATTTTTTATAGTCCAGTAAAATAGTAGGCCTACTTTGTGTGATTAAGTCCTTTATTGTTTGTTATAGTTAATTTATATTGTGTTGTGTTTTGGCAATAAAATAGCTTTAAATAGCCAAACTAGGCTAGATCAAGGTCAGTGTTGAAATTACTGCATGCAAATCTTTAGGCCATCTGATGTACAGTATAGGCTACCCTAGGCCTTCCCGTGTTCATGGGATTTCTTTGACAGTTGCAAAGGGAAAAATGTGAAGATAGTCTTCTTTGCGCCCAGTGTACAAGTACGACGTTCCAACCACTCAGGTCTTCGTCAGATAGGCCTACACCATTACCTGTTGCAATATATCTGTGTGCATTCCTACATTACGTCTATTTCTTTGATAACATGATTTGCTACCACGTAACAATAAGCCGCTATTATTATTAGGACTCAACACGCTTTGGTGGTAATATATGCTGTGGGCTTTAATTAGCGCATTTCTGGTAGCCTATCCTACATCTGGGCAATAATTATTGAACAAATTGCAGTCTACATGCCATGACAAATATTACCAGTAGTAATGACCGAACATGAAATAGATTGTTTGGTAATGTTATTCTGGCGTTATGTCTTGTCAAAATTCATTGATGAAGGAAGGTTCGCTTTATCCCAGAGAACCATACTCGTTTCACTTAGACTAAAACAGAAGAGAAGAACTTGGCACTAACCATGTAGTTGTGTTTTCTATAGCATATTTAACCTGTCGTTCTTTGAACTCTTTAAAAATGTTGGGATAGGTCTGCGAGGTGTTTAGCCAAGTTCCATGCGTAGCCTACTGCTTTTAAATGACTTTGAAACATATTTTATAAACGGGCCCCATGTGTACCTGATGGCTTGCCTTCACTATTCGCGATATATCCGAAATAGTTCCAGATTTCACATCACCTTTTGTTTTATCCACCAGGCCGAGGACTGTCGGCAAAGAACTATGTTGACGTTGCTGTGCACTTACTCACTCAGAACTGCCTGCTTGACACGCCCACTTGCATAGATGCATGGAAGGAGCAGTGAGAGCAGCAGTTCACACAGACACAGAAAGTTATTATTTTAATAAAGTATCGATTCTAAAAACGTCGGAAATCATATTGTTTTTTGCGTGAAGACATCGTGATACCTTTTTAGTATCGATACACCGTGCAACACTACACATACACACATACTCATGTACACATCTTGGAGGGCTTGAAGCTCACTCACTCTTACAGACACGTACTCACACATCTGAGAAAACCTAATGCACTCACTCATTCTCACACACACACACACACATTCACATATCTGAGAAAATCTAATGCTCACTCTCATCTAAGGCCCATAAAGCTAGTGGGGGTTTGGGTTAAAGGAAAACACCAGCCATTTTAACGCGGAGCTCAATTGTTCATGTTCACAGAATACCATCGGTCGGGAAAAAGTGAAGAAAAAAAGCATGTGCTAAACTGTGCCTTTGTGCCTTCTAACAGACTCAAAATGCCATGATAAGTGATGTGCAACATGAACAGAGGCACAAAGGCACAGTTTAGCACACGCCCCCATAGCACCGCTTATAGGCACTTTGGCTGCTTTAGCCGCTAGCCGGCTAACTCTCATCAGACAGCACCGTACAAGCGTCTGACAGAACCTGGCGCTCACTCACACACATATATATATATATATATATATACACACACACACACACACACACACACACGAACCTGGCGCTTACATACACATACCCATACACACACACACGCATCTGGGGCAGCCGTGGCCTACTGGTTAGCGCTTCGGACTTGTAACCAGAGGGTTGCCGGTTCGAACCCCGACCAGTAGGAATGGCTGAAGTTCCCTTGAGCAAGGCACCTAACCCCTCACTGCTCCTCGAGCGCCGCTGTTGTAGCAGGCAGCTCACTGCGTCGGGATTAGTGTGTGCTTCACCTCACTGTGTGTTCACTGTGTGCTGAGTGTGTTTCACTAATTTACGGATTGGGATCAAAAGAGTATATATACTTACTATATATACCTACTTACTTATACTGACAGAACCTGGCTATGACACACACATACACACACAAAGTATTATGAGTTGCCCAGTACACAATTTTGTTATATTTCATGAGATGTTAACACATTTACCTGATAAGAGTGATAGAATGACATACAGCCGGACACAAGTTAATGTATAGATGTTCTGCCGATTTCTTACATTTTTTTGGGAAGCTTCCAGTTCTGACGAGGTGATCTACAGGTGTGGTGTTAAACGGCATAAAAAAGCTTTAACCTCATTCAAATGAGCATTGCTCCGTTAAGAATACATAACTTTATTAAAGGGGAACTTGGCAACTATTCCAACATAATAAACCTATTTAGAAATCATTTGGATGATTCAATGGCCATGTTCCGTTGAAAATGGTAACTTTCCCCGCTGCCCCTAGCGTCCCCAGGCGGAAAACCAACCTTGCAACATTGAGACTACCGTCCCAGAAAAAAGAGAAAAGTGTGTTTCTTACCTTCATCCCACATTGTTCTGCCGAATTTATGCTAACCGTTTCGCTAGCTTGTAAACAAATCCATGTGCTTCATCGTGACCTTTTTCCACAGTTTGAAATAGCTTCATGCACAATTTCTCCAGAAGAGGGGGAAATATAGCTAATCCTGCCAAGTTTCCCTTTAAAGCTTAATTAGTGTCCAGTCTATGTGTGTTTTACCCTTTCATTGTATGTCTCCTTCCCCTGTATGACCCCTGTTTCCATAGTTACGTGGGTCACGGTGCAGGAGCGCGGTTCCTGGACTCAGGGCGTCTGCTGAAGGGTGAGGTGCGCAGCGCCGCCCTGCTGTTTGGATGCAGTAGTGCAGCTCTGAGCGTTAACGGACTGCAGGAGGGGACAGGGATCGTGCTCAACTACATCAGCGCCGGCTGGTAACACACGCGCACACACACACACACACTCAACTACATCAGCGCCAGCTGGTAACACACACACACACACACACTCAACTACATCAGCGCCGGCTGGTAGCACACACACACACTCCCAACACGCACTCAAGTGTTATACACACACACTTCCAACACACAGTCACAAACTCAAGTATTACACACACACACTTCCAACCAGTGATGGGAATAACGGCATTAAAAATAAACGTGTTATTAACAGCGTTACTTTTCTCAATAACGGGTAGTCTAACTAATTACTGTTTCCATGACCACAACATCGTTACCGTTACGGACAGTAAAATGCGCTGCGTTACTATTGCCCAGTGTTTCAAACGTTTTCCGACCAAGGACCACTTAACCAATAAAGAAAAATCACGGGGCCCCTAGCAAAAAAAACAAACAGTAGATCCTTCAACAGCATATTACACAATAGGCCTACTCATTGACAGTGTTGGGGAGTAACGGAATACATGTACCAGTGTTACGTATTCAGAATACAAATTATGAGGAACTGTATTCCGTTACAGTTACATTTTAAATAGTTGGTATTTAGAATACAGTTACTGGGTAACGTTACACCTGCCGTTTGTCTGCTCGTCCCCTCACCGGTGTCTTCGTGCTGATTTTTGTTTGCTGCTTCCTCAGACTCATTTCCCTCATCCACTCCACTATTCGTTACAACACTGTGTCTGTCTGTCTGGTTTTTGAGCTCGTTTCTGTCCCTTTTTTTTATTATTATTAAAAACCGGTCCATTTTGTGTTTCGCTAGCGGAACTAACGTCGCCTGCCTGCAAACGTTTTGTAAACAATGCCACAATACCCCCTTTAGGAAGCACCATTAAGGCTTAATAACTTCCTTTCACCTTCATTATTTGGGTGAAGGGAGAAGTATAATTCAGATGTTTGCGTTTTTGTAGTGCAGTATTGTATGTTTATGAAGCACATTTGAAAAAATGTATTGGCTGTGTTACCACATACAGTGGATCCCATTTAGAAGTGGCCACTTCATTCGCGCTTTCCGTGATTCAAGCAGCTGCGTGAAATGTATTACAACTTATCGCCACGAGGTGGCAGTTTAAGTCCGCTGTAGCATTGCCGGTAAACAGGGCAGCGGATTGCATTCAAAGGCGTTGCAAGTGGCAGTGAGATACTGTAAGCAGAACGAAACTAAAGATCACCCTTGTTGAAGTCATACAGTAGACTAGGCTAAATCGGAGCCTACCTTTGTTTTTATCAACCTGGGGCCTTTGGCGAACAGTTCAGGCCTACTCAAAATGAGTAAAACCAAATTTGGCGAAACCTCGCAACAACAGGGGGCAGGCATAAAAATGACAAATTAATGGTTATTTATGGAGTTTATTAACTCAAAAAACCACGACGGATAACCATGGTCAAACGTTTTGCATTGGGGACGTGTAATACTGATAGCCGGTACCCCGAGAGGCTAGAAAACGGGGTATATTTTCATCAAAAGTAGCCTACAGGACGTCTCTCGCGTTTGCAACAGCTCGACATAATGTAGGCAACTAAGCCAACAACGTGGGCACAGGTTCCCTGTTTCAAGATGAAAATGCTCATTAACCAACTACTATATTCTTAATACATCAAATATTAACGTAACCTAACATATCTTAGTATCAATCTTCCACTAGCTAGCTAGCTAGCATTAACGTCAGTGGGATTTGCATGGCTACTCTCCACAACTGCTTGTCACCTTGTATGTATTCTAAAGTTTTGAATACACCCATCCATAGCATAATTAAGTCCCTTTTGATAGCTTCTGGAGGAAAGTAAATCCTTTTATCGACCAAAACGTCCTCAAAGCCTGCTTTCATTTACTGTCAGCTGCCATTGTCCACAATGTATTTGTGGGTCTGGTTTGTTTGTCCGAGTTTTCACACGGTAACAATGGGGGGCGGGGCTTAGCGACAGGTCAATTATAGCTTGACGAGCCGCATGTGGCTCGCGAGCCGCGCAATGAGTAACACTGCTATAGCCTAATAAGCTCATTGGAGCTGCGTTACTATAGCCTAATAAGCTCATCAGAGCGACGTTCCTATAGCCTTATAAGCTCATTGGAGCTGCGTTACTATAAGCTCATTGGAGCTGCGTTACTATAGCCTAATAAGCTCATCAGAGCGACGTTACTATAGCCTAATAAGCTCATTGGAGCTGCGTTACTATAGCCTAATAAGCCTATTGAAGCTGTTCTCGTCCAACCAAGCTCTCTCAGCCACATGAGTTGAAGTGCTTTGAGTGAATTTCTTTGGCTAAGGTAGAGTAAAATTTCAGAGGCAGAGTCAGGCGGGTGTTCACACACAAACACACACACACAGCCTACGACCAGATAACACATGATCTTGGGAAAATGTAAACATTAGTCTTCCTGTTGCTATCCCTCTGCTAACAGGATTAATTCAGACTACAACACTGATGCACTAACTAAACTGCTGCACTAACTAAACTAGATGTGACGCTAGGTCTAACGTGACTACAAAACTGCTGCACTAGCTAAACTAGATGTGACGCTAGGTCTAACGTGACTACAAAACTGCTGCACTAACTAAACTAGATCTGACGCTAAGTCTAACGTGACTACAAAACTACTGCACTAACTAAACTAGATGTGACGCTAGGTCTAACGTGATGCAAAACTGCTGCACTAACTAAACTAGATGTGATGCTAGGTCTAACGTGACTTAGCTTACAGATTGGCGTCGAAACAACAACAACAACAACAACACTGTTATCTTAAATAGGCTCATATCACTCTAAGGTCACCTTCAAACAAGTAAAAGGATGCATTGAAATCATTTGTTTCACTAAGAAAACAGGACAATATGTCTACAGAGATGACACAGGTCCCATGACAGGGCTAGGGTTATGAGCGTATTAAAATACAGGATATTTAACAGGAAAATATTAAAACAGGAAGACAACGGGGGGGAAAAAGTTAAAATACGTGAGAAACCCGGGAAAAATGGGGGGATTGATGACTGTTCTAATTTCTTGAAGCACCTCTCATCGTCAAACACTTCTACAAAACTAGTGGCCAACAATGCCGGTCTTGATAGTTGAATTTAAAGCAGCCAAGCTTGATTGAACATAACCTAGCCTACAGTTGAATTTAAAGTTCCATTAAAAGGGGGGGTTACATAAAAATGTAACGCAATATACTTTCCCTGGTAACTAGTCAACTTTTATAATGCTGTAACTCAGTTACTAACTCAAGTAAATAGTAACTATAACTAATTACTTTTTTAAAGTAACATGCCCAACACTGCTTCCAACACACACTCACACACTCAAGTATTCTACACACTCACTTTCAACACACACTCAAGTATTAGATTACTGTGGCACTGGTGTTCTTTCTCCAAACTCTGGCATACCACTAATATCATTTTGTATTGTGTGTGTGTGTGTGTGTGTGTGTGTGTGTTAGTCCTCTGGTTTTAGGGAACCTGTGGGATGTGACGGACCGTGACATTGACCGCCTGACGGTGGCGCTGCTGCGCTCGTGGCTTTCTGGGGGCCCGGGCTCCTCTCTGCTTGCTCACCTGCCTGCCGCACGCACAAACACACGCCTCACACACATGATCGGAGCCGCGCCTGTCGCCTATGGCCTGCCCGTATACCTCAGATAACACACAAGCACACTTGTATCATATCCAAGCTCAACAGCAACTCACACACACATACTCGCGCTTCATGACTTTCTCAGGTATGAGGAGTGTAAGGTTTTAAAAGGTTTTATTTATTTTGCTTTTATTTTCATGACTTTTAATGTAAAAACCCTTTTCTGAACATTTAATATCATAAGCCATTAAATAAACATGACAACTCCTTGGTGTGTTCGCTTTTAAAGTATTCAGGAAGTACCTTGAAATAAACATTAAGATGTTTCCTTGAAGCCTTTGCCATTTCAGTTGTTTTCTTTAACTGTACGTACACCGCCACCGACTTGAGCTGCAAAATATACAGGAAGTAATTCATTTTCAACGGAAGATACAGGAAGTCATTCATTTTCAATCAGGGCTCGAATTATCTTTTTGTCTTTAAGGGGGGGGGTCTCTATCTCATAAAAAGTTGGCACACCCTGTGCATAGCCTAACAAGGCGATGAAATAGCCTAGGCGTACAATATGCGCACGGTAGGCCTAGGCTTTACCTTGACACACGCACACATCAGACATAGATTTTTCATAGAAATTGATTGCTTTTAATTAATTTCAACATATTATTGATTGTAATAGTCCATATTTCATTTCAATTTCACAATACAAAGAAATAGACTAAACGATTTAGTCTGCCATTCTCAATTTCACTTTTCTAACTCATTTGAACCAGACCACCGTCTCAGATAGGCTATCCTCAGTGCAAAACACAATAATGCATGTAGTATAACTTATACACAGGGAAAAAGCACTAACTGGCAGAAATTATAATCCATTGCAGCCAAACTATGTTCTAGTATTGTTGAACCGTGGAAAATTAATAGACGGACAATTTTGGAGTTTGCACTGAGATGTCGGGTAGCCATTGAATATTCCGACATGATGAGATTGCTAACAGGTGTTTTAAAATATCTGGGAACTTTCCGGAGCTCTGAATGGCAGAGGATAGCTACAGATCAGACAACACAATCATTGTAGGCTGCATTATGGGCCATAATTTATGGCTTTGTCAATCAACATAGAAGAGGTGAAGCGCAAGTTCAACAGCAAACTGGACTTTTCAGCACATATCAAACCATATAGGCTAGCCTAATGAACGCCTATGTAAATAGACAAAACACTCGCATCAAAGCAGGGCGACTTCTTCGGATTTGCGAGTACTGTCAAAACGATCGTATACGGTTTGCTCATATAGTCTAGTGGTGTGGTGGTGTGAAGTGTCATGCTGCGTTCAAGAGCGTAGGGTAGATCTCCCGTAGTAGCCTATATTTTAATTTAACGTCTTTAATGGTAAGAGATCGCACAGGGATGGATAATGAGCGGTTGTTTAAGATTAAATTGCAATGCCAGACACCTTCAGATATGAGAGACCCCCTCAGGTTTTTGACATTGTTGCTTTCATGGGAGCCAGTCCTCACTCTATGGGAGCTCGGCTCCCTCTGGCTCCCACGTAATTCGAGCACTGCTGTGTGGACAAATGATGAAACAATATAATAGGCTACAATGCCTCTTAACATGAAATTGCTAATTATTTGGGGAATTCATCATCTACAGTAGCTACATGAAAATATTCAGAGAATCCAATCTTAGCAAACAAGGGATAGAGCTGAAAAACAATGTTGGATGGCTGTGCTCTTTTTGACCTCAGATGAAACTGCATTAAAACCAGACCTGTTTCTGTAATGAAAGTCATTGTAGCCTACGGGCTCGGGTCATAGACGGATTAATGCATGGGCAAAGTGGACACGTGCTCAGGCCCATAGCACTCCTGGAAGACTTGAAAAATTGCACTTATTTATCGACATGTAACACGACACATCCGCGATTGATATGACTCCGTAGAATCAGGAGTCCAAAGAACAGATTTCAGGGCGGATCCAACAGACTCCTGGCGCAGACCATTTGGGCGGATATGATAATAGGCCTAATGGTTTAATTTATCACCATAGCATTTTACGCGATTTTCTTTTCAAGTGTTATCTATTAGGATAATTTTGTTGGTCATAATACTGCCAGTAATATCAACTGTTGCATTGACATCAGAAAATTGGTACAGTCCTGCGCATTGGTCACCCCTGAAAGGGCAGTGAACTGGCTATATTGTGTCATTTTCCGAGACGAGCGGGAGATTCAAAACACAACCCGAGTCTGGTGGATATCCTGGGAAACAATTGTGCATTCTCTAGGGCAGTCAACATCTGCGAAATTAACTTCGCTTCAAAAGGGCTTCCTGTCGCAATGACTGACTGGAGGAATACAGACGAACAACAGGTAGATGTAACATTAAACTTGCGCTACGCTTTTTCTCATGGTAACTGAAGATGGTTGCAATGTTTTCAAAGGAAATTCCAGTTAGTAAATGCTTCAATAAAACGTGCAGTTTACCCTATTTTAGCTAGCAGCTACCCTCAGTGAAGCCTACCTACTGATCAAAACATACAGATCGTCTATGAAGATAACGTTAATGGAACCTGCTCCATTAAGCGGTTCGATTAACGAGTTAAATGTTCTGTGTCTTGTTTTGTGTAGCTAGGCTATAGTCAAATGCTAAGTGTGTGGGTCCGGTGATTGTGTATTAACTAGCAGCTACAGGTGTAAAGACATCGACATGTAATGACTAACATTAATTATTATTATATAACGTTAATTATTAACCTAGCTACCATCCTTATTCGTTTCAAGGCTGCAGTTGGCTAACCTGACTCTCTCCAGATGAATTTCGTTCCGCCTAGCTCCACTCATCTAGTGATGGGCAAATGAAGCTTTGGTGAAGCACTGAACCACTTTGAACAGTTGATTCGAAAATGGGTTCATTACTCGAAGCTTCAGTAACAGCGACCTCTCCTGGTGAAAAGCCAAGACTGCATCTAAATTATCCCGGCTAGATAGTGGGCAGAAAGCTTTACTAGTGAAATAAATCTAGTGCACGCACCTAACCACCCCATCCCCCCACATACGTAGTGCACATGAATAAGAATGGGATATCATTCTTTTAACAAATAAAGATTGATCAGGAGCGATCAGAATAAAGTTTTCCCTTGTCTCTCTTACATTGTAATAAAAATAAATCAATACGAACAAACTATGCTTGTCACAGTAGAGACTACGAACCAAATGCAATGTTGTGCATTAGCCTAAAGTGTTTAGGCTTTGAGCGCGCTAGACTAGAAACGAGGCCCTGCCCGTTGCAGTGGCAGCACGATTGGTTCGCGAGGCGGTAGTGCTGTAAACCACTCAGGTGATACATTTAGAGAATGAAGCAGTTTCTGCTTCGGACGTCATATGTCACGTGATTTTTCCGTACCAAAGCAAACTTCGGAGCAGTGGTTCAAATGGAATTGTAGTTAATGGTTTGAAGCACGTATTCCGTGTCAGACTGCCATCACTACACTCATCCATCTGGGATCACTCCATTGAAGTGTTGCTTCAGAAGGCTGGGCCTAATCAAAAAATGCTTGCATATGATTGGATAAGCCACTTGTCCATCATCTATTGACGTGCTACTTCAACCACTCACATCGAAGCCAACCCGTGACGTGACGCCACTTCCGTTTGCCTCCATGGGACCTATCTTTCAAAAAAATTTGAACGCCAGTCTATGGCGAAAAAGAAATTATTTTCTGGTCCCGGTTGACTTGTGCCTTGAATTACCCATATGATGTTTGTAAATTTTAAAGAAAAAAGAAAAAATAACTGATTAAAAAAAATAGTGCAGATTAATCGATTCCGTATGACCTTTGACCCCGAGCCGTTCTAGTCAGTAACCATTAGACTGTAAAATGAAGGAGAGAGAAGAAAATGTGCTACCTACAGTAGATCATTGATTGGAACATTTACTTTTAAAAAATGGTCTGATTGTGTTGATGAAAATAAAGTATTGATTAAAATAAAGGCCTCTGCAATGTCTGCAGCAAGGAATTTGCATATCACCGGAGTTCGTCAACTCTAAAGTCGCACATCAATGCAAAGAAATAGTGTTGACATTGAGGGAAGTGTTAAATTATTTTCATTGTGTCCCCTAGGTTATATCTGTGCCTTGTATGTGCCTTGTATGTGAAAAAAAACTTCTTCCCGAAGTACTTTTTAATTTATTTCCTCCGCATATTAGGTCATATCATAGATTATTATGGCCATTATTTGAACAGTGACAGATTATTGAAATAATAATAAAAGAGTTTTTGAACTTTAATGTCACAAATACAGATTATTCAATGATGTATTGGAATTTAAATATTTAAACATATATATATATATATATATATATATATATATATATATATATATATATGTGTGATTAATTTAGATTAATTAATCACAGAGTATGTAATTAATTCGATTAAACATTTTAATCGATTGACAGCCCTAGATTAAACACATCAGGTAAGTTGCTAACTTTAAGGCTAATAAACAAACCATGCTACCGTGAGTAATGTCGAAGAGTAAAGTCACGTGACTTCTTTTGTAGTTCGTTTATGAAACAAAAGGAGCAATTTCGATTTTTTTAAATAAGGCAAAATAGTGTCTGACATTTTCACAGTTAGAAGATTATTACTGTATAGACAATGAAAAATATTTTTGGTGGATAACATCGCTAATTTGGCTTCACAATATTTTTTAAAAAATAGGTCTATGGGACTTAACATTGGAGCTGCTCTTCGATAGGAACGCAACCACTTGGGGCGCTGGTTTTCACTTTCCCTCCCTATGTCACATCTATGAAACTCCCGCCCTGCGTCCTGATTGGCTCTACCATAAAATCTGGTGCAGAAATCACTCTCAATGGAAGAGGTCCCAGATGGATGTGAGTGAAGCTAGGCGGAGCTAAGCGGAACGAAATTCATCTGGCGAGAGTCAAGTTAGCAGTTGGCACCATAGACGTAAACAATAACAAAGCTTCTAGACAGTTGATAAAGCTAACTAGACAATCTTTGCTTCTACCAGAGAATGTCTGATAACGGGATTCTGAATGTGCGGGCAACTTCAGCTTCGTAATAAGCGGAACTTTCACAATCTTCTTCTGTACTTTCAGTTTTGTAGGTCAGTGAATTAAACATGTCAAACGGTGTCTTATTGAGGTTTGTATCATTTCTGTTTGACCCTTGTGTGTGTTTGTGTGTGTGTAGGCTCGTGATGTGTATGAGCGTGAGGTTCGTGTAAGGGACGCGGCGTACAGACTCCTGCAGCTCTGTACCCACAAAGAGCAGAAACTGGAGGCCACCAAGAACATCCTTACCTCCAGTGCCAGAATACACACACACCGCACCTACAGGTAATGCGCACACACACACACACACACACACACGAACATCCTTACCTCCAGTGCCAGAATACACACACACCGCACCTACAGGTAATGCGCATGCACAAGCGCGAACAGACGCTCACACACACACACACACACACACACACAAGAACATCCTTACCTCCAATGTCAGAATACACACACCGCACCTACAGGTAATATGCACACACACATTGCACCTACAGGTAACACACACACACACACTAGAGTTTAGATTCTCCGCCCGAGCCGGAACCCGCAGGCCAGGTGGGGCCGATATTTCCCGCCACTATCCCCGGGCCGGGCCCTTGGTCAAGCATTTGTGTTTTTTTTTTTTATCACTACTTTATTAGCCTAATTGGGTGGGGAGAAAGCTATGCCATTATCAGAAACATTCTATATATTTTAGCAAAGTATGCCTTAGTAACACTTTTTAGCAAAGTATGCTTTGTGTACAAAGTTGCACAAGTTAGCCTAATTGGGTGGGGAGAAAACTATGCCATAATCAGAAATATTAAATATATATTTTAGCAAAGTCGCTACACTTAGGCTACAAAGTTGCAAAATGCAACACGTGTCATGCACAGTGTCTCCACTCGCACGCATCACACCGGGCCTGCTGTGCTGGGTTGTGTAGCTTAACTGCAACGTGGAGCTTCAAGATAAAAAAACAGGAGAATTACCTTTGAGCAAGTTTGGAGGAAAGTCGGAGGTATGGAACCATTTTAAAAAAGTCGTGGGCAGTGACAACATATGTGTTTGTTGTGTTGGCTTTGTCGAGTGCATTAAGTGCGGCACGCTGCTCTGACAGCAAAAAAACAGGGACTTTGACGAGGAACAGACACATGAAGCAGCTTGCCATGGCATGTCAGCCTTCAATGTCCTCTTTTGTTACTTCTCCAAGCATAGGCTACCCCTGAGAGCGAGACAAGCCCTCACAGAGAAATGCGTTGAGTTTTGCTGCAGGGACATAAGGCCATTTTACGTTGTAAGTAGCTTACGTTTCTTCATTCGGATCCATCCATCCAGCCGTGGCCTACTGGTTAGGTCTTCGGGCTTGTAACCGAAGGGTTGCCGGTTCGATCCCCGACCAGTAGGAAAAATGTGGGCGGGAGAAGTGGTTGAGCACTGCTTTCCCATGCCCACATCCACGGCTGAAGTGCCCTTGAGCAAGGCAACTCCTCACTGCTCCCTGAGCGCCGCTGTAGCCTCACTGCGTCGGGATTAGTGTGTGCTTCACCTCACTGTGTGTTCACTGTGTGCTGAGTGTGTTTCACTAATTCACGGATTGGGATAAATGCAGAGACCAAATTTCCCTCATGGGATCAAAAGAGTATATATACTATATACTTATACTTCGTCCTTGTTGCATTATTCATTAAGATAATTCTAAACAGATTTCTGTAGTTCAAACAACTCGGAATTTTAGTTGAGAATGTCAGTTATAAAAATTGTCATGTTTAAATCGGGCTCAGGCTCATAATTACAGTTAATGTGTCTGGCTGGGCCGGGCTCGGACACAACGTGCACGGGGTAGGGTCAGGTAGGGTCGGGCCCGATCTAAGCTCTAACACACACCGTACCTACAGGTAACACAAACACACACACAACACCTACAGTTAACACGCGCACAAACACAGACCGCACCTACAGTTAATACACCTACAGGGTCATTCTATGAAACCGGTGCCTTTTCACTTTGACATTTTTTTAAAAAATCATGTAGGACAAACCATATTTTAAGACATCCACATGATATAAGACATATATGACCTGCATAAAAAAATATTTTCCCACCTCAGGCATAAATCCCTATTAATATTTTCCTTTTTATTGTAGCCCAGGTGTCTTTTTTTTTACCACCCCGTAACGGACAAGATGCGCTCCATTTTAGACATAATGCATACATTGAATTCAGAACATTTCATGTTTTCCTGTCATAAAAATGTCCTTAATTTGATATTAAAAGTTATAGGTTTCTTTTTTAATTGGAGATTTGCAGAATTTAGATTCTAATCTTCAAACTGTGAATTCCGCATGCCCATTGGTTGGTGTTTTGAACAATATTGGCTATTTCACTTCCTATTGTCAAATTAAAGCTACATGTGTAAATAGGCTCACTTCATCACACTATGATCAAACATTTATTTATGGGCTATTTCACTCACTCTCTAGTATTTTTTTTAAAAAACACACATGTTATGGGGTGGTAAGTCATGTTACAGGGTGGTAAATCCTGTTACGGGGTGGTTAATTTTGTTTGTTTCCATAATTTAACAATAATTTGATTAGTTCTGGACATATGTGTGGACTGTTAATGTCGTAATAAGTCAAGATCCAAAGTATATATAAACATATTTATTGATATGAAGTTCAAAATGCATGTTATGTCATGTAATACTGGGTACATTCAACATGGATAGATTTCAGAAGATTGAGTACATTCATTTTGAAATATGATCATAAAATTGAGTACATTGAAAAAGATAAAGTACTCTCAGGAGGGGTGTCAAAAGCCTTCATTCTAGCCTTTGCCTACCCTGGAAATCCAGAGTAGAGGGTGACACGGGAAGCAATTTTCACTCCCGTCCCATCCCGAGCCCGCACAAATACTCCCGTCATATCCCGATCACGTGACAGCCCCCCCAAAAAAATTCTGTCCCGCAAAATCCCGAGAGAAAGACTCCCGAATCCCGTCCCGCTCCCTATGTTGATGTCTAAAGTTATCCGACTGTTAGGCTACAGTAGCGTGCGGTGATCATACATTTTGGTAGGGCAGAAAGCCTTGTCTAACTTTTCTTTAATAGCCGATCATTTTGGGCTACATTAAAATTACATATTTTACAGTACTTTGCTGTAGGCTATGCTTAAATAATTTCTTAGTTAGATCTCATCCCATCAGTTAAGTTTGCACCAAAGATTCTAGAACAGAGCTCTGTTCTAGAATCTTTGGTTTGCACCGTTCTCATCACGTTAAACCAGCGAAGCATAGCAACGTTGTTGCTATGAGTAAACAAAACTATTTTTTGCGTTCCGCCAGGTTATGCGATAGATAGGCTAAATATATTGAGGAATGCGATCGTCGAGGTGCCATGCCCCAACATTGCATGACACATTAAACTCAACGAGAATTGCTTTTCCCGGACAGCTCGTGCAATTGAATAGAGCCGTACTTTGCTGACACTTTCGCCTGTAACTGTTTCTTTGCATCCATTTTGCCTCAGGGCCTATCTGAAGCTGATTGATTGTGAACAGGGCAGCTGCTTGTCTTGCTCTGATAGGCTACCAATCAACAACAAACGTATTGTGGGTTGTAATTGGTTATCTTTTCTAAAACGAAATGTCTCACGTCTTTGGGCGCACTCACTGCATTGCAGCGTCATTTTTTTAAGTTAATAGCCTAATTTTTGGCTTCCCGCCAGCTCCCGTTTATTATTTCCTGTCCCGTCCCAATCACGTTACCAACAGTGAAATTTACTCCCGTACTGCGGGAAACCCACGGGAATACTGTGACCCGCGGGAGTCCCGAAAAATTGTCACCCTCTAATCCAGAGTTCTCGCAAGAGCACAATGGAATTGTCTCTGCGAGGCACTCTGGCAATGAGCAATGATGCACGTTACTTTTTCCCCTTGCATCCCGTAGAACCAATCAAATCGTATCTGACATAGGCGGGCCAGAGGCGAGCTAAACTGATGACGACAGCGTTGCAACGTTGGAAACATTGATCGTAGTGTTATCCAATTGCGTCGAAGTCCGTAATCATTCAGAGTAAACATTGGTCTGGTGTTATCCAATTGCGTGCAGTGAGATTTTCAAATGCATGCTTGGTGCCACCCCTCGAGTTGGGCCATTACATGATTGTTCGTGGCCAGACCCTTAATCTTTCTAGATTATCAGGGTCTGGATTTTCCAGGCTAGCCTTTGCCTGCTTTCCAGGGCTAGTCCACACGTACCAAACCAATCTTTTTTTCCTCCGTCTTCCCTGGAACCGTATCAAGAATATTTGCGTCCAAACGGATCCATCTCAACACGACTCAACACGTTACTTCATATCCCAGGCCTAGAGGTGGCACTGTTTCTGTTACAGAAATTGACCAAAGCTTGCGTGCTGTAGGCTATACAAACAGACAGAATAGGCTACGACGAAAATGGCTAGTGCAAGGAAACCAGAATTGTTTGTGTGGACTGATAGTGAACTGTCAACTGTAGTCAACTGTAAAACTAATAAACTTCATTTTTACGGTTTGTGAAGGGTGCAGTCCCGTCCTTTATTTGGCTAACGCAGGTACAAATAATCTCCTTTACTTTCTTTGGTTGTAGGATAGTCCGCGATTCACATTAGTTTTGGCTATCACCGCAAGTGCATAGGCTACTAAACGCTAGGCCTACCCAAGTTCTAGGCTATTCCGTCGCCAGATTTATAATATTGCTATAATACCTTCGTTAGTAACATTTAAACTTACACCGCACTTCCCTAATAAATGGACGGGGCCTCATTTTGTTCCTTCCACTTTTTCCTTAACTGTCGTTGGTCACTCTCACTCAGGTCTTTGATCAACAACTTCTTCCCTCTTTCGACATCTCGTCTCCTTGCCGCTCCATCTCTAGATACTGCTGCCTCCTCTCTGGATCGGCATTGCGGCGAGCACGGAACAGTCGCTGTCGTTCAGCATTGCTCATTGGAGCCATAATTGTCTGCAAATTATGAAAATTATCATAATTATTTACACTGACTAGGTGTGTGTGCCAAGTTGAGAGAGACAGAGAGAGAGAGAGAGAGTTCATGACTGGGTTGTCACTAGATACACAAAAAAGCTAAGTACTCTACATTTTGAAATGCATTCATTTGCTGTGATGACCGCAGAAACCTCCTTTCTGCTTGTAGTTAGCCCTTCCCAACAAGTCCATCACAACTAGTTAAGCTGTTTAATAATTATTTTTCACCACAATAGGCTAACATTGGCATACAATATAGTCATAAAATATTAACAGTGACCAATGCATACTGATGAACCAGCATTCAACAGATTAGCTGGTTGCTATGGACTTATTGCTAAGGGCTCACTGCAGAAAGAACAGAGGTTTCCCCCATTCATCACAGTATGTAAAACTATATATAAATATAATTTTTATGAATTGTGTAATCTAAATGGCAATGGCAACCACTCTGCATTCCCCTTATCACCCCCTCTACATTCCCCTTACCACCCCATAACGATACAAAGTGTTATGGGGTGGTATGTTACGGGGTGGTAAATTTCACCTCAGAATGACTGCAGCTAGCACTGTTATTGACTAGCTAAGATAGCAAATATATCATTCAGTTTAAAATTTCCTTCACTTTACATTACAGTTGAAAAAAAAATCCTAATTTAACAGTTTCCCTATCTATTATACGTTATGGGGTGGTAAGGTTAAGCTTAACGGACCCTATCTAACTACCAAAAAGAGCAAATAAATCATATCAAATTGTGTGGGAACTTGCCTGCTTGAGACCTTGGCTCCTGCAAGGGTTTGAGTGATGTCATCTGCTGTCTGTGAGGTCACTTAAAGAAACAGTGTCTTTGTAATAGCCAGAACATGTAAGCGTTATGGGGTGGTATGTAAAACTACGGGACGGGCATAAATCATGATTTTTGTATAGGAAATCATACTTTTATTTTAAAAAAACATATAGTATAGTATCAAGAGCATATTTTTAATCATGACATTAATGAAAATTTGGTTAAAAAATGAAATGTTCTAATTAATATATTAGGTGCAAATTCCATATGTGACTTTCCGGACATGGGGAAATTGGCCATGTCCTTGGTAAAGATGACTAAAAAGTGTAGGATTTATATTTACAATGACATTGAAATATGCATTATGTAATTCATAACACTTAAATTAACAGGTTTGATCCTTTGAAATACATTTTGACACATTTTTACATTGTTGAGAGCTCATGAAATGGACCGGACGCAAAAGGCACCGGTTTCGTAGAATGACCCTACACACACCGCAATGCACCTACAGGTAACACGCGCGCGCACACACACACACACACACACACACACACACACACACACACACACACACACACACACACACACACACACACACACACACATCGCACCTCCAGTTAGCACACACACACACACACACACACACACACTCATTCACACACCGCACCTAAAGGTAATACACAAACTGTACCTACAGGTAACATGCACGCGCACACACACACACAAACACCGCACCTACAGGTAACACACACACACACACACCGCAACGTACCTACAGGTAACACGCATACGAAGACATACTGTACACCACACACACTCACACACATCGCACCTACAGGTAACACACACACACCACTTACAGGTAACACGCATACACACACACACCACACCTACAGGTAACACACACACTCACACCACCTACAGGTAACACTTACACCACACCTACAGGTAACACACACACTCACACCACCTACAGGTAACACTTACACCAGTGTTTCCCAAACTTTTTTTCTGGTGACCCACTTTTTAAAAATGACAGACCATTGCGACCCATTTCACTTCAAATCTACCCTGCAACCACCAATATTGTTTTAGGCCACAGGTTCTCCAACTTTTCTATGCCTCCCCCAACCATACATTGCTATAGGATCCCTGCTTTGAACACGGTTGTGTTGCATTTTGAGCACCATCAGCGTGAAAAGTTGGAAATGACTACTGAAAAGATACGTTTTAATGCGCATCCGAGAGTAGGGCAAATTCTCGCATGTTGCGCAGTCGTCATTCGTCAGCATAGTAAGCTGTTCCTGTATTTCTAAAGAAAAATGTTGTAGGTTGCGTTGCAGACAAATGGGTCCATAACACTGTGGACGTCAATTCCAATGTAAACAGCAAATAACTCAAGTCGTTATATTGTATTGTTGTATTATATTATATTGTATAGTCGTTATATCAGAACAAGAGGCGTTTGCTCAATAGCCGGAAGAATGCGCCTTTACTTTGGAGTTAGCGAGGTAGAAAACGAGAGGAATAGTGTTTAAAATGCCCATTTAAATTGTAGACTAATATAATGCACTGTTGTGCATTTTAAATCAGAAATAAGAATGTGAGGAGGTTGCTATTAACTTTAAAGATTGCATCTGCAATCGAAACTGTATGCAAATTGAATGGCCTCATGTCCGGTCTGGATGTCTGCTTTAGTTGACAGCACGGTCACTATTTTAATCGGTAAAGTTGAGGAACTGGTATCTATTAATATTCGTGCAAATAGGCGCATTCATGTCCCTTGCAGTTTACAACTGCGAGGTACATGGCAGGCGCCCCATAGAACGGTTTCATTTTGAGAGGTAGATATCCATGCTGGCACCCCCTCTGCGATGCGTTCGTCCCCCAGTTTCATGCGCCAGTTTCATGAGCTTTTATGACAAAACCGTGACTGTGGTAGTTAACAATCTACATCCTAATAGAAAACTGTTAGCTTTCCTGGTATCAAATGACAAATGGTATCAGTTAGGCCTATAACACAACATAAATTGTGCTGGCGACCCAAATAAAATCTTCTGCGACCCACCCGTGGGTCGCGACCCAGACTTTGGGAAACACTGACTTACACCATACCTACAGGTAACACACACACACACACACACACACACACACACACACACCACCTACAGGTAACACGCATACACACACACACACCACCTACAGGTAAACATGCTGTGTTCTTCACCAGGCCCCAAACCCCAGAGCGGCCAGCCTGCAGAGGAAGAGTCGCCCTCTCAGGTGAGATCGCACTCACACTCACACTTTGAACACCTTGGGTCAATTGCATTGCGTTTAAGTGTGTGAGTGTGCTATGTAAATAAATGTGACTTGACTTAACTTATTCACAGTCACACTCTCTCAGACACACTCTCACTCACACACAGACACGCACACACACACACTCACACAAACACTCATGCTCACACACACACTCACACAAACACTCACACTGTCACACACACACTCTCACACTGCACTTACAAGTAACACACACACACTCACCCAAACTCACTCTCTCACACACACACACACACAAAGGAAGAATCGCCCTCTCAGGTAAGATCAACACCTTTATACACACTGAAACACACACACACACACACTCACAAAGGAAGAGTTGCCCTTTCAGGTGAAGATAGACATTAGATCAACACCTTTATACACCATGTGTATGCATGAGACGGAAAAGCGCAATTTGACATTCTCAGCTCCCGCGACAGGCAGTCTGCAGTCTGCGCTTTTACCTCAGTGCAGCCTGTTTGTACATACATTTCCATTTTTGGGGGCCTAGCAGCGAAGTTTCGGGACACTCCACTGACCACTCACGCTAATTTACGGATCTCTAAACCCAGCCGTCTAGCCCCATCAACGGGTCAAAATTTGGTCGAAAATTGAACCGCTGGGTCGAAAGTTATGAAATTCGGCGCACTGATTCAGGACCGTCCCATGATCACTCTCACCAATTTACAGAACTCTATGCCCAACACTCTAGCGCCACCAATGGGTCAAAACTGGATTGCATTCACGCATGTGACCATTGAACGGTGCATCCGATTTTCACAAATCGGGCACTGTTGGAGTCCCTGGACCGACCTGAGTTCAATGACTCCTATTACGTCACTTTCCGCCATATTGGACTTCCGCCATATTGGATTTAGTCCAAACTCTACGAAAAGTTTCAGCGTTCACAAATTTCATCCGATTTTCACGGCGGAGATGATCTTCTGCCCGAGCCGCACAAACGATACTTGTCAGATTTTTCAATTTCATTTTTGTTTGCCCGTGACAGCCAATCAAATATGGTGATGAACCCGCCAAACAGGAAGTGGACTAACATCTCTGTGACTCTTTGAGTTAACATAACAAAACTCGATAACATTAGTCAGGACACTGTCCCAATCACTCACAGCAATTTTTATGCATATACATTGAACACTCTAGCGCCACCACCAGTTCATTGCTGGACATGCGTTCATGCGCGTGATCCTTGACTCTTTTGTCTGATTTTCACAATTGAGGTAGTGTCTGAATCCTTGGACCATACAGAGTTCATCGACCCCTATCCTATCACTTTCCGCCATATTGGACCTCCGCCATATTGGATTTAGTCCAAACTCTACGAAAAGTTTCAGCAGTTACAAATTTCATCCGATTTTCACAGAACTTGTCGGAGATGATCTTCAGACCGAGCCGCACAAACGATACTTGTCAGATTGTTTTATTTCATTTTTGTTTGCCCGTGACCGCCAATCAAATATGGCAATGAAGCCACCAAACAGGAAGTGTTTGGTGGCTTCTCGGTGACATCTCGGCTATGCTTTAATGTATGAAGTCCAAACTTGGTACAGGGACTTGGTATCTGATTGTGAGGACGCACTAGGAAATTGGCATCATGTGGCCTCTATAGGGGGCGCTGTAATACAGGAAGTGGGCTCATATCTCAGCAACGCTTCATTGTATGAAGTCCAAACTTGATACATGGACATATTAGCTGATTGTGAGGACATGCAAGGAAAGTGGTCTCATTTGGGCTCTAGGGCTGCTGTAATAAAGAAAGTGAGCTCACATCTCAGCAACACTTTGGTGTATGAAGTCCAAACTTGGTAGAGGGACATGGTAACTGATTGTGAGAACGCACAAGGATATTGGTGTAATTTGGCCTCTTGCTGTGAGTGCTTGCTCATGCCATGGCAATGCCATTGCTGCTCTAGCGCACTGCTAGGCCCCCGCATTGCTGCTTGCAGTTATATTTTTACTTGCACTTTGCGAAACAAATACACCTAAAGTGGGCACAAAAGCGTTAGTACATCTGGACCTCAGTGTGTGTATGTGTGTTTGTAATGTGATAAGTCACTCAGTGTGTGTTTGTGATGTCATAACATTCAGTGATGATGAACTATGTTGAAGTGTGAGCTGTGTGCGTTTGTGTGAGCTGTGTGTGCGCTTATGTTCCAGGTCTGCGAATTCCACTCATGTGGAGAGACTCTGATCATTTCAACAACAAAGGAAGTAAGTTTTAGTCCCTCTGTCCGCTAGCACTGCCCACGCCATACCCTGCACACGCTAGCACTGCCCACACCATCCCCTGCACACGCTAGCACTGCCCACACGCTAGCACTGCCCATACGCTAGCACTCCCCACACCATCCCCTGCACACGCTAGCACTGCCCACGCCATCCCCTGCACACGCTAGCACTGCCCACGCCATCCCCTGCACACGCTAGCACTGCCCACGCCATCCCCTGCACACGCTAGCACTGCCCACACCATCCCCTGCACACGCTAGCACTGCCCACACCATCCCCTGCACACGCTAGCACTGCCCACACGCTAGCACTGCCCACGCCATCCCCTGCACGTGCTAGCACTGCCCACACGCTAGCACTCCCCACGCCATCCCCTGCACGCGCTAGCACTGCCCACACGCTAGCACTGCCCACGCCATCCCCTGCACGCGCTAGCACTGCCCACACGCTAGCACTGCCCACGCCATCCCCTGCACGCGCTAGCACTGCCCACACGCTAGCTCTGCCCACGCCATCCCCTGCACACGCTAGCACTGCCCACACCATCCCCTGCACGCGCTAGCACTGCCCACACGCTAGCACTGCCCACACGCTAGCACTGTCCACACCATCCCCTGCACACGCCAGGACTACTCACGCTATTAGCTGCCCAACGCTAGGACTAAACACGCTAAGACTGAACACGCCATCCCCTGCCCACGCCAGGACAGCAGACACAAGGACTGCCCACGTGTACAGAGACGTGTGTGTGTGTCTGACTGTCTGTCTGTCTGCAGGTTCGCGATCCGTCGCTGTGTTCAGTTTGATGATTCTGGGTCGCCATGTTCTGGACTCTGAGATGCAGGTGGTGGACCGGAACATGACGGACATCTGCTTCAATGGACAGAGTGTGTTGTGAGTTTGACTGTGTGTGTGTGTGTGTGTGTGTGTGTGTGTCTTTGTCTCTGTTGTGGGCCAGTCAAGTTAGAGTGTGTGTGTGTGTCTTTGTCTCTGTTGTGGGCCAGTCAAGTTAGTTTGTGTGTGTGTGTTGTTAGGATAAGTTAGTCACTTGGTAGGGAAATCACTGACTGAAAGGCAGGGCTTCAGTGATGTGACTACCTGATGTGGCTAATTGGTTAATGACACCTGTCCATCACACCTGTCCTATCAATCGGGAGACAAATGGTTTTGAGGCCTGCTGGAGGATCCAAGGCTCTTCCTACTTTGTTTTTAGCCACATTTGCGTAGCTCATGGCCTTTGAATATTATGGACTTACGTTTGGATTTACACCACCAGCAATAAAATAATACTTTAAGTGAACCATTTAACGCTTGCTCTTGCCCAGCTAAAACCCATAAACGCCACAGGTATGTTGACCACTCTGTGAGGCTCCTGCCAAGCTGACACACACACATGCATTCACGAGCAGTTAGGACCTACTACCAAGTTCTACACCATACTTAAGGTGTAGGGTTAGCAGATAGCTAGCCTTTGTGTTGTTTGTTTTATGTTGTGTTGCAGGAGGCTTTTGTTTAGTTAACCCCTTAGACCCAAGTAGAGCTTTCGGACTTTCCGCTTCCTAACAGTGTATGTTGTCCTTTTCAATATTTGTTTGTGTGCGTGTGTGTGTGCCTGTGTGTGTGTGTGTGTGTATATGTATGTGTGTGTGTCAGTGAGGAGGTTGAGTCGGACTTCCACTTGAGGCTAGAGCTCTACAGCTGTTCCATGGGGGAGGCTCCACCCCTCACTGCCACGCCCAGGAAACTGGCCAATAAGCTTCGCTCATCTCTGGGGAAGGCTGCAGGAAGGAAACTTCACCCACAGCCCGACTCTGTGCAGGATGACTTCCTAGAGACACACCCCCTGCCAACGTAAGAACGTGTGCACTCGCGCGCACACACACACACACACACACACACACAGACCTACAGACAGACACAAAGGGGTCACACACACTGGCTCCAAATGTGTTTTCATATTGGAGCACTCCGACTATGATCCCCTGCATTCCCTGCACCTTCTTCAGATCTAATTTCCAGTTAGAAAACAACACACACACTAAGAAAACGCACATCCTTAGTGGATCACATGACCCTCAAGCTCCCTACACAGGTTAGTTCTAGAGATCAGGGTAGGCCTGGGTATCGTTGAAAATGTTTCGATATGGTGCCCATTTCAATACCTTGATTTTGATGCCGGTTCTTAAACAATACTTTTTCCGATACCATATACCATGTAAATCAATTTCAACAAAAATACATTCTCATTTAGTGGTGAAACATTATAATAGATTTTCTGCATGAACATCTTTAAAAAATATTACAAATAAACAATATGTAAGAGATTATTGTTGTATAGGCTTGCTTAAAGTTATCAGCGATTGCAGGCTCAAATATAAATGATCACATTCATCTAATCTTTCCTAACGATCCGCTAGCTGCCCGCCCCTTAAGCAGGCTGTCAAAAAACGCGTCTCTGTAGGCAGCCTAGGCTCCGAGATTTGTACACAAAAATAATTGTTGTTACTTACCAACCACTCAAAACCAAAATAAATAGTGCAAACAGGTTAGTGCAAAATGTAGTGCAAGTGGCATTTCGCGGATTTTGGATAATCACGCCTGCCAAACTGTTGATAATGAAATGCATCATCAGATGTTTTGCCCTATACACATTTGTCATCTGACATGTCGTGTTTTTTGTGTTTAGAGTTAGTGTGTTAGAGAGTTAAGTTTGGTTTTCCTATGAGAGCTAACCAAAACAAACTCCTCAGCACCATAGACAGAAGCAGGTCACATTTTTTAAGTTCACCCACAATTAGCAACTTTAGCATTAAAGGGGAAAATACGGCCATCTTTCACTCAAATCGTTTTCCCTTGGGTCACCCCGTGTTGGGGTAAGCAAAAAACCAGACAAAAATGGATTTTTATCAAACCGGAGATCTGCCCTGGCTGCAGCCCTTCGAAATTAGCTATAAAGCTAACCTAAGGGGCAAGCTTTTAAGCGCGTTTGGGACCTCTAAACACTCCAAAAATCATTCCAAGACCTATGGAACACAAGTTGGTTCCTTATGAGACACCACCGTGCTCGTTTAACTCAAATAGTGTGGAGAAACATTCTAAAGTTGGGGCTATATCTTGCACTTTAGCGCAATTGACTTCGCGTAAATCGCTTTGTGGGCGCGTCTTGGGCGCTGTTTCTATTTTACCGGCGGGATCATGACTGTTGTGCCCGACGCAAATCTAAAATGGGGTGGTCTGAAGTAGCTACATTAATCATGGGTGTGGTTTGGGCGTAACATGCAATAAACCAATCAGAGCGTATTATGATGGCGGAATTGCCAGGCGCAGCCAGGAACGGTTCACAGCGCTATAGTCAGTTGGGAACAGTTTGCTATTGATTTTTCCTCTTGAGAAAATGTAATACAGAAATGTTGCTTTCCGATGTTTTGGGATCCCTCTCACTGAATCACGAGGTTATGAATGCATGGTGATATTTTTGCAATGTAATCTATCTCACTATAGAGTATAAACAATGCAGATCTGTCAGATAAGCCCTCCTCTCCCGTGCTGCTGCTGGGGCATTTGGGTTAAATGGCATTGGCATGCAGTTCAACATCACGTCTCATTAAGTCCTCTAATATTTCCTAAATGGGAACTGCGTCGTATAGATGAGAGGAGCAAAGTGCATTGCGCAACACAGGCGCCCAAACAAGCGCTCCTGCAGGTGTAAGCTACGGCTGTACCTTGCCATCAGGAAACAGAAACAGTTTCCAAGTTGACCTTTCCAACTCTGCACAGTATCCCATTAACTGCATGACAATAGGCTATTTACAATATTTTATGTAAAGTAGAGTTTGTAAACATGTTATCAACTTCATGCACGCACAACTTTTGTTTGAGCAGGAGAGAGAATAACAATGAATGGACGCAGCAACTACAGAAATTGTAGCCAAGGCTACTTGCTGCTTTCTTTTACTGTCTATGGTTGCTGGTTAACAGCACATAATAAGCTTATTTAAGCGAATTCACAAACTCGACTTCAAGGCCATCATGGATATAAAACATTTTTTGAAAACAACGAAAGGATGGAGGGAACATAGCAAAGCTTGGAAGTTATTTCAGATGGGCTACAACAAGGTAGGCAAAATTGTGGTGCTTGTCAAAACCTTAGCGCAGCTGGAATAATGCTTATAGGCTGATGTTAAAGCGCACACTATGTTTAAAGCCATACACAACGGTAAATTGGAACAAAACTAAAGGTAACTTTAGCCTTTATAGGGCTGTATAAAGTTGTCCAAATTAATAGGTCGTAATTAGGCGTTGTTGTTGTAAAGATATTGCATGTAGATGTACTATATAGGCTACTAAATTTTTAGTTGACCAATGCACGAACAAACCCAGTAAACGGACAAATATTATCAAGGCTTTGAATGTTTCCGTCTGTGCACAGGGTGTCTAGATCGGTGTGCATAGCATTCATTCCTGTAGGCCTGTGGCCATGCATGCGCCCTTAAAATAGCATCTGAATTTGCGCCACTGACTTTAGACCAGGAGGTTCCTGGTCTGTGGCGGAATTGTTTTCTGAAACTGCAAAATATCAACTGGGACCGTTTGCGCCGGAACACGCCCCCTCTTCGCTGAAACGCCCCCGTGGGCGCACATGTACCTGTGGAGGGAAAATTCCAATATGCGCTGACTGCAAAATAGGAAAGACAAAAGCGCGAGTATACAAAGTCAATTGCGCTAGAGTGCAAAATAGAGCCCTTGGTGTTTTTGCGTGGAGTCACCTCAGATTACCCCGTTGACATTTCCAGAAAGCCCTTAGCCGTTGCAGAGCGGACATGCTCTCAGCCACCGAAACGAAAGCTTTTTCCTTGGTGTTTTGAAACGACCGAGCAGTGCAGTCGTCATGTCCATAGTTATGACTATGTAACGACATCGTAAGATTCCTTGACTAGCATATGTGACAGCTGAACCTGTAACAGTGAAACATAAACTTTCATGTAGACTTGGGCTTCTATCTGCTGATTGATGTGTTGTTTTTAGGGGCGTGTCCTTTTCTTTGTTGGCGTTTACCTCATTGGGCCTGGAGCAGGTTGGGCGAGACTTCCTGTCTCACTCACTCAACGTCACGCAGACTGGTACAACACACACACACACACACACACACAACCCAGACCGATACGACACACACACACTCATCACCCAGACCGGTAATACACACACACACACACACACACACGACCCAGACCAGTAACACACACACAATAATTAAGAGACCACTGGACATTTTTCTGATGTCATCCTACAGTTGCTGAGTGTCATTCGAATGAGTTGAAGGAGACCACTGCAGATTTGAACATGAACATTTGAACATGAACATTTGAATGTCACTCAGCAACTGTAGAACGACATCAGATGTGCAGTGTTCTCTCTCACACACACACACACACACATTGGTGTTCATGCAGCTCTTGTGATGGCTTTTCCAGCGGAGTCGTCGTCATGGTTACCCCTGTACGGGAGTGTGTGCTGTCGCCTGCTCGCTCAGCCCGACTGCGTGAGACTACCAGCACACAGCGGGACCCTCTGCCAGCAGGTGTGTGTGTGTGTGTTACTGTTCTGCAATATTATCTCAATGTATGTATTTGGCAGTACAGTGTTGGCTATGTGTGTGTGTGTGTGAGAGAGAGAGAGAGAGAGAGAGAGAGAGAGTGTGTGTGTGTGACAGTCCTACAGTCTTTTATGAATGAGTGTGAGTGTGTGTGAGACAGTCCTGCCGTGTTATCTGAATGTGTGTGTGTGTGTGTGCAGGTGTGTGTGGAGGGAGTGTTTCGGTCCTGCAGTCTGCACTGTGAGCTGCAGGGGGCGACGCTGAGCTGCTGGTTCAGCCCTGAAGAGGTCCAAGCCAAGCTGGCCCCATTCCTCACGCTGCCCATCACTATGGTAACCTAGCAACTGGAACTCCTACATTTGTGTCAAACATTGAAACATTGACATTGCATCATACATTGAAAATGGATTGACTACCTTTTGTGTGTGTGTGTGTGTGTGTGTACATGGTTGTGTGTGTGTGTACATGGTTGTGTGTGTGTGTGTACATGGTTGTGTGTGTGTGTGTACATGGTTGTGTGTGTGTGTGTGTACATGGTTGTGTGTGTGTGTGTACATGGTTGTGTGTGTGTGTGTGTGTGTGTGTACATGGTTGTGTGTGTGTGTGTGTGTGTGTGTGTACATGGTTGTGTGTACATGGTTGTGCATGTGTGTGTGAGTGTGTGTGTGTGTGTACATGGTTGTGCGTGTGTGCGTGTGTACGTGTGTGTGTGTGTGTACACATGGTTGTGCGTGTGTGTGTGTACACATGGTTGTGCGTGTGTGTGTGTGTACATGGTTGTGCGTGTGTGTACATCGTTGTGCGTGGGTGTGTGTGTGTACATCATTGTGTGCGTGCACGCGTGCGTGTGTGTGTGTGTGCATGTGTGTGTGTGCATGTGTGTGTGTGCATGTGTGTGTGTGTGTGTGTGTGTGTGTGTGTGTGTGTGTGTGTGTACATGTGTGTGTGTGTGTGTGTGTGTGTCCATGGTTGTGTGTGTGTGTGTGTCTGTGTGTGTTTAGGACACGTGTGTGAGAATCCTGAGGGACCAGCATGGCTCTGCCTCCATGACCATCAGCACTCCTGGCTCCGCCTCCAGCAGTCATGTGTTCCGAGGCACCGCCCCTGACCTGCATGACTGGGCTGCTGTACTCTCCCAACACACACACGACCTGCGTAAGACACACACACACTATCCCAACACACACACGACCTGCGTAAGACACACACACACTATCCCAACACACACACGACCTGCGTAAGACACACACACACTATCCCAACACACACACGACCTGCGTAAGACACACACACACACACACACACACACTCTCCCAACACACGACCTGCGTAAGACACAGACACACACACACACACACACACACTCTCCCAACACACACACAAACTGCGTGAGACACACACACGACCTGTATAAGACACACACACACACTCCCAACACACACACGACCTGTATAAGACACACACACACACTCCCAACACACACACGACCAGCGTAAGACACACACACACACACTCTCCCAACATACACACTCACATACATACACACTCTCCCAACACTCACACAGACACACAATCTTTCCTGTGGGGGCAAACACACTCTACCAACACACACATACACAACAGGACCAACGTCTTGAGTGCCTGTATAAAAAAACTGGTCTTACCATTCACTCAATGCTCTATACTGACCCCATACACAAGTACAGGGACGCCCTTAATGCGGCCCGCTCTAGGTATTATTCATCACTCATCAACTGCTCTAAATCTAGGCTGAAAACACTCTTCAGGATGGTCAATAAACTCCTCAAACCTCTGCCTGCCCCAAAACACCTGAGCAGTGCCAGGCTTTCCTTCATTTTTTTGAAGACAAAATTGATCAGATTTACCATAGTTTTCAACCTTCTGCTCAATCTGTCTTACATATTCTCCTCCGCTGGGCCCTAAACTCACCCACTTTAAACCTGTTGATGCCCTTACTGTCTCAAATATCATCACTAAATCTAACCCCTCCTCCTGTCAGCTTGACCCTGCCCCCACCCCCCTACTTAAAGGAGAATTCCGGTGTGATTTTGACCTAAAGTGTTTTGAAACATGATACCGAGTGTGAACGTATGTCTCATAGCCCATCTCGGCTTGTCCCCTCCATAATTCTGTGGAAATGCATGGATTACAGTTTCTTCCAGTAGCAGCAACTGGAATCCATGCATTTCCACGGAATTATTTTTGGAATCTGATCCCTTATCATACCTGTTCATTCTTACTCGTCACTTGACTTATCGTGACTAAATTCAAGATGGCTGCAAA
Source organism: Alosa pseudoharengus (assembly GCF_046254945.1). NCBI lineage: Eukaryota > Metazoa > Chordata > Actinopteri > Clupeiformes > Clupeidae > Alosa > Alosa pseudoharengus. The sequence goes on along the minus strand of NW_027468630.1, from coordinate 15,900,961 downwards.
CGCTAAACTTCGAGAAGATACTGTCTGTATAAATCGTCTTGTAAGTAAACTACCAGTGCTTTTTTAAAGTTCTCAATGTCTCGTTTTAAATGTCAGGGCCCTCGGAAGTCTACCAATGAAGTGTGGAGATACATTGAGCCTCGTAAATGGTGTAAAACAGTGATTTATTTGCATGGCTATGCCGATGCCGAGGCACCACCATTGACCGCCTTGTTGGTAGCATCGGCTAACTAGCGCCAGATTTCGGAGTGCAGGGGACAAGCCGAGATGGGCTATGAGACATACGTTCACACTCGGTATCCTGTTTCAAAACACTTTAGGTCAAAATCACACCGGAATTCTCCTTTAAGGCATGCACCACAGCTATCTGTGAACCAGTGGCTGTACTAGTTAACTAGCCTCTGCTCTGGTGTTGTTCCCCCTGCTCTGAAAACTGCTGCAGTTACCCCTATTTTAAAGAAGCCTGACTCTGATCCCACTTTTTTCTCCAACTACCGTCCTATTTCAAACCTCCCCTTTCTTGCCAAAGTACTGGAAAGAGGGGTTGCTTCACAACTTCACTCCTTTCTCACTAACAATATACTGTATGAGCACTTCCAATCTGATTTCCGTACACATCACAGCACAGAGACAACACTCCTGCGAGTATTAAATTACCTCCTGTCTGTTGATAACGGCTCACCAACCATTCTCATCCTCCTCGACTTAAGCGCTGCATTTGACACTGTCAACCACAATGTTCTCATCTCCCGCCTGTCAGCTCTTGGTATCTCAGACATAGCCCTCCACTGGTTGCAGTCCTACCTCTCCAACAGACAACAGTTTGTCACTTTGGGTCCACAAGTCTGCCACATCCCCTGTCACTCGTGATGTCCCCCAGGGTTCTGTTTTTGGGCCCCTCCGCTTCCATATATCCTGCCCCTTGGCCAAGTCATCGGTAGACATGGCCTTCAATTCCATTGCTATGCCGATGACATCCAATTGTATCTCACTACATCCTCCCTCACTGACCCTCTTCCCAATTCACTCACTAACTGCCTTTCTGATTTAAAGCTATGGATGCAAGATAACTTTCTAAAACTCAACACAGATAAAACCGAAATCCTTCTCATCAGCCCCAAACCTCAACTGTCCAAATCTCATAGTCTCAGTCTGAACATTGATGGTACAATTGTCAAATCCGCTCCTGTTGTCAGAAACCTTGGCATACTGCTTGACTCCTCACTCAGTTTCGACCCCCACATTAAATCCCTCACTAAAACTGCATTCTTTCACCTCTGGAACATTGCCCGCCTTCGCCCCTTCCTTTCTACCACTGATGCACAGACCCATCCCGCCTAGACTACTGCAACTCCTTATTCATTGGCCTCCCCACTAAATCACTTCAAAGACTACAATATATTCAGAACTCTGCAGCCAGACTAATAACTCATACCAAGAGATCTGCACACATCACCCCTATTCTTTCTCAGCTTCACTGGTTACCGGTTCAAATTCGAAATTCTACTACTCACTTTCAAAGCCCTCCATGACCTTGCTCCTCCTGACCTTCTGATCTCTTGCACTCCTTCCCGCTCCCTCAGATCCTCTAATCAAAATCTCCTCTCTGTCCCCCGCACCAGACTCTCTACCCTAGGTGGCAGGTCTTTCAGCGCCATGGCCCTTAAGCTCTGGAATTCCCTCCCTCAATCCTTCTGTGACTGTCCCTCCTTTCCTTTCTTCAAAACTCACCTCAAGACCTTTCTGTTTCAGGAACACTTTTCACCTTCCACCACCACTTGACTCATCGCAAATGCCCCTTTTTTTGACTGTCTGTTTGTTTTTGTGCTGTCTTGCTTTATTTGTGTTGACTTTGTTAAGTGACCTTGAGTCTGAGAAAGGCGCTATATAAATAAAACATTATTATTATTATTATTATTATTATTATTATTATTATTACATAACCTGGGTATTATTATTATTACATAACCTGGGTAAGACACACACATAATCTGGGTAAGACACACACATACACACACACACATAACCTGCTTAAGACATACACAACCTGGTTAAGACACACACTCTCTCAACATACACACTCACGACCTGAGTAAGGAAGGATCTCACACTCATACACACACACATGCAAGTAGTCAAGATCACACACACACTACCTGTGCAACTTTGGATCACACACTCAATATTGAATCCCTGAATGGGTATGTGTTAAATGTGTGTGTGTGTGTGTTCAGGTTCCTGGAAGCAGTGCTGTGAGGAGCTCATGCAGATCGAGCTTTTGTCTCCCCGGAAACCACCGCTCTTCCAAGCAAAACAGCCAGAAACTGTTTACAGTGAACTAAGTGAGTCCAGCCTCAACCCCTAACCCCCAACCCTCACCCCCATACCTTAACCCCTAACCCCTAAGCATGTCACGGTGAGTCCAGTTGGCTATTAAAATAGCTCCACATCATGACGTACCCTTCACCATATCTCACGATTGGCATGGGGTACTTTCCATAAGATCATCTATCAATGCAAATCAAACCAACTATTGGGCTAACTGAAATAAAACCATGCCAATATCTAGGTATGGTGAAGGGTATGTGATGATGTGGGGCTATTTTAATTCCAAAGGCCAAGGGAACTTTATCAGGATGCATAGTATCCTGGATCCATAAAATAATTGGTCTTTAAAAATAAAGATCTGCTGCCTCTATGGGAATTTAACATAGGGGTATGAATACTTATGGCCCCTGTATTTTTTTTAGGAAGAACATTTATTGGTGTCCTTAAAGGTTGGATTTTTCCTCATTTTGTCATAAGATCAATTAAGGCATTAAGATCAATTTCCAAAAGATAATTTGCGTTGGTTCATATTGTGATTAGGTAATTGCGTTGGTTCATATTGATATTAGGTAAATGCGTTGGTTCTAGTGCTGTCAGTTAAACACGTTATTAATGGCGTTAACGTAAACCTATTTTAACGCCGTCAATTTTTTTATCGCGAGATTAACATTCTTTTTGGTGTAACAAACTTTGTAGTTTTTTCACATGCTGCAACAACTAGTAACGTTAGAACAACTACAAGACCACACCGCATCTAGCTAGACAGGAAACTAAACAATTCACCTTATTCAGCCCCACCCATTTTTTTAAATTCCACGTTGTCTTTAAACTTCCGGTCGGCTAGCTACGTCTAGTTAGCTTCATTGGGATAACACGGCAGAAGAGGATAGAGGCTAACTTGGGAGAAAAACGACAAATGCCATCAGGAGGTCAGATTGCAATATTGTACTTCGCTACCCAAGGCTATTCACCCCTACGGAGTGGGTAGTTTAGTAACTAGTTTAGAAAGTCATTACAGAACAGCTGGTCCATAGTCATTGTTTTCCTAAATTCAGGAAAGGTGTATAACAGAAATGTTTTAAGTCACCAAAAATAAACGTTCCTAACTTTATGATGACCCATAACATATGATGCCAGTCATCTCGATAGAGCTCTGCTATCTCAATGTATGTATCTTAGTGGGGAGCGAAAATGACTTATACTTACTAAATCTTGAAACAAATTTGAATAAAGGGCACAAAATAAGGTTGGTGTAAGAGTTATCTGTGTGTTTATCGGATTAAAGGGGTGGTTCAGGATTTTGGACATAGGACCTCATTTCCAAGTTAGCAAGTGTGATATTTATCAGTGGAGACCGTTTTCAACACATTTACTCCCGTCCTTCTAGTTGCAGAGTTTGCAGGTGCTAAGCTAGCGCAAGTCATCAGTATGTGTTAGCCTGCCACTAAAAACATTCTTACCCACTCCACAGTAGACCTGAGGCAAATAAATTATAACGCCAGACTATCGATGTAAATTACTGTGTTGATAGTTTTATTTCTAACATTATTCTATCCTTGCATTTCAATGATCGCATTACATTTTGAGGGACTAGTTTCTTAGCAGCGGCGGAATTATACTTGCTCTGGTTAGTAGTATTGCGTCACTCCAGTGTCCCAGTGACGCCCCTTCCGGACCTATCTTTCAAAAAAATTTGAACGCCAGTCTATGGCAAAAGAAATTATTTTCTGGTCCCGGTTGACTTGTGCCTTGAATTACCCATATGATGTTTGTCAATTTTAAAGACAATTTTTCATGTAAAGACATTTGCAGTTTGTTTCGTAACTATTGAATTACAACATTGTGAAAGATCGTATTTCCAACGACTACAAACCCATCAGTCGCGCTAGTGAAGTTAGCTCATTCACAGCCACACTAGATTGTACAAGCATACCAGCAACACGTCTTAATTGGGCTTTCCTTGCCGATAAAAATACCATGAGTCAGAGGATTAAACACATCAGGTAAGTTGTATTCGTCCATAGACTGTACGTTAGATACTGTTAAGTGACATAGCAGGCAGCAAGATGCAACCGTTAACTAGCATAACAGCTAATCTTATCGTTTCATTACGTTTGGTGACGTACATCGTTCGAGAGGAGAGATGTAGTCCACTGAGCGGATTCGCACAAAACCAACATAACTTTTGAAGTCTATCGAACAACAGTACTTTCTTGACGTGAAAAATTATCTTTTTAAATTCACACACATCGTATGTGAAATTCGTGGCATAATTCAAACTGGACCAAAAAATAATTGTTATCTCTCCATTAACTCCCGTTCATATTTTTTTGAAAGATAGGTCCCTTGTAGCGGAAGTAAAACGGAAGTCACTGGGACACTCTATAGGGATACCTAGTAGTAGCCTTAGGTAAGCCCTAGGTAATATCAGTCCGCCGCTGCGTTGCTTAAATGCCTACTACCAACTTCAGGGAACAAAGTATAACTATTGCAACGCGATGCGAGGGTAGTTGTATTTCTTACACTATTCTATCAACACAGACATTTACATCGATTGTCTGGAATTTGCCTCGGGTGTACTTTGGAGTGGGTAAGACTGTTTTAGTGGCAGGCTAACACATACCGATGACATGCGCTAGCCTAGCACCTGCGAACTCTGCAATTAGAAGTATATCACACTTGCTAACTTAGAAATGAGGTCCTATGTCCAAAATCCTGAACCACCCCTTTAATGTGACCATTACTGTATTCTATGTTCCTATTTTTTGCTCTTTCTTACTAACAGAAATGTCACGAATGTAGGCACAGTCAAATTGCCGTGGCTGACTATAACTAATTTCGGCAAGCTTAACTTTACATTTCATATCATCAACTAAACATAAGTCACACATTCATTCTATCACTTGTAATATGAACGTAGCCTTTTTCCTACTACTAGGTAAGATAATTGGCTATGTTATACTGAAGTTCCACAGTTGGCTAGCTAGCAAGCTAACCGTTTTACATGGGATATTATGGTAAGTGTAGCTACGTGCTAAATTTGTCCTCAACATTGGGGTATTGCAAACGAATTAGGTTGGTAATGTAGTTTCGACATGAGTAAGTTACATGAACATAATTCTTCATAACTGCCGTGTTAGTAAAATGATTGAATGTCCTGTGAATTAATAACTAGATGTAACGTCAAGGTGTGATTAGCCTACTAGCTGTCTTTGGAATCAATGATATAATGTGAACTTGTTTTCTGCTAAAATGGGGAGTGATGCAGATTAAATGTATCTTTATGATGATGCACCGTTAGTAGGCTACGTAAAGGCATGCTGCACACACTTGTTTGGGCTTACAAGCCGGCCAAAGAGTAGTAGCCTAGGCTGACGCATTAAACGTGTGCCGCCAAAGATTTTTTCACTGTCACATGTTCTGTTATCAACAATCCTCTTTGGCTGCTACTATTTTGACTCTTTGGCATTGATGCACCGTTTCTTGTCCTCAAACTGCTGCCAGACACTTCCTAGCAAATATTCTAAGAAGTTTACTTCCTCCTAGTCCTCCTCCTGTAGTCATGGAGATGATAAACACCAACGCAGTTCTGAACTCCTGGTCGGCTGAATGGTGTTTTAAATTGCTGTGGACACCGATGCCGATATGAGTGTGATGCACTCTGCTTTCGACATTCAGTTACATTAGATTCCATTCTTTTCAATACAACACCGCACACCAGCATCACACTTTGCCGGCGTGTAAATCACGATTCAGTTATATTTGGTCGATGCCGCTCCATAAAATCCATTGTTCATCCAGTGTTTGCCTGTTAAAAACTTTGGCGCTGATGTGTGTGGCTTGTGACTGTGCACCATAGACTGTAGGCCCATAAAATGGCAGTGCACTCATGTTGAAAAGTTCCTTATTTTCAACTGAACTCAAAGATAAAGAATATAGTATGAAATATAGTATTTTCTGTTTGTTATGCCCTTTATAATGTGTGTAGGCCTACATTTTGTGCATACACTTCTGCGGTAACATTTATTTCAGTTTATATCTGCTATATTTCTGAAGAATATATTGTGTGCCTCAGGTCTGCTGCACATCTTCTGAAATTTGATTTTAAATAATCAAATAGACCTACGTCTTAAAGTTAAGTTAATAAAGTAACTTGCTTTGCTTTCATTTGAATCCCAATCAAGATACAATAATTGCTTTATATTGTTAATATGGACTCCTTGAAAGTTCAGAAATGCAAAATAATAGAATTTTAATCATGTGATAAAAAAATATGTGATTAATCGTGATTAACTTAAGGAATTCAGCGATTAATCGTGATTAAAAATGTTAAGCGTTTGACAGCACTAGTTGTTTCATATTGAGATTAGGTCAATTGCATTGGTTAATATTGCGATTAGGTAATTGCGTTGGTTCATATTGAGATTAGATTTGATATTGAGCTTAGATTAGATTTTTAAACTATTACACTTAGGCATATCTTTAATGTGGTGTGTAGGTCTAATTGAGTGCACATTGGTGATGTGTAGGTGTAATTGAGTGCCTGTCACTTTAAGAAATACGTAAGAGTAATTGGCCTTCTGCCTGACGGTTTTAGGCTAGTGAATAAAAGTTGTGCATAGTGCATAAGAATATGTGGATGCAATTAAACTAACAAGTCGAAGACAATCTTTCTGGGATCAAGTGTTTTGCAATGTTTACTAATGATTTTAGTCAGCATTACTGGCAGACGTGACCTGAGCTAGCAGGATAGTTACCAAGGAGCTCTCTCCAGATGTAAAAGTTTGCCATGGTTGCGTAGCCTATTTGCGTAAGCGCAAAGTGGTTCTCTCTATCTCTCTGTGTGTGTGTGTCTGCGTCTACATGAGGCTATGTTCAATTTAACTCGGTAGTTGATCCGTCCGGCCAATCGCACCGCATTCACGCCACTTTTTGATTACATTAACGTCATCAGACAGGCTGTAAAAGTGTATGCGGGAATTTCTCGCATTATAATGGCTAGAGTTGCGGGACTTGAACAAATTATGCGCAATACCCGCAATCCCGCAGTGAAATTTAGGCCCTGATGTATGAATACAAGGCCACAACTTTTTACACACAGGGTAAAGGGGGGCACTGGGGGTGTTTCTATGGGTACAGGATGATGTAACGTGTGTGTATTTTTGCAGGCATCAACTCTCCTGGCAAGTTTGAGAGTGTAACCGACATCATCCACAACAAGATCGAGGAGACTGGAGGCCGCTTTCTGATTGGTCAGGAGGAGCAACTGGAGCCTCCTAATTGGTCAGCTATGTTTGAGGGCTCCCGCCCCCTGGTGGTGCAGAAGGTGGTGATGTCACCAGGGGAGGAGCCCCACCAATCCTGCTTCAGTCCAGTCGCTCGGGGAAACAAGAAACGCAAAGCCCCGCCTCCCCCTCAGGATAAACTGCCGTATGCACCGCCCACTCCGACAGTGTCATCCCAGCCGTCCAATCAGGAGAAGAGGAGGGTGTTAAAGCCAAAGGAGAACCTCTCTACAGACACATCGTCCAATCTGGAGAAGGGGAAGGAGTTAAAGGCGGTTCCTCGGTCAGGACGTCGGTCTCTTGACAGCAAGTTCTCCTCCGTCATACAACAGCTGCAGAAAAAAGCTTCCTCCAACCAAAGCGCTCTACAGACAACTGCCTCAACCAATAGGAACCCTCCACTGAGCCTACAGCAGCCACCAGTCCCTGCCCCCCGGCACAAACTGAGGAAGTCGTTCAGGCAGATCATGAACCCTAAAGCCTTCTGAGCCTTTTGAACCTAACCCCAACCCTGCATCTCAGCACCCTAAACCCCAACCCATTTGAACCAGTCAGCCCCCTAAACCCCAACCCATTTGAACCAGTCTTATCTCCAATATACTTATAACCAATCAGCTACTGTAGTTATCTTAAACAATATCCCATCAGTTACTATAGTTACCTTTACTCTAATCCTAACCCCTCATCTGTAGTATCTACTCATTATCAGTGACATTTACTCTAATCCTAACCCATTATCTGTAGTATCTAATCGTTATCGAAATCTGCCACTTTTAATGAAGTCAGGCATCAGGGGTGTTGATGTTGGTATTAATCTATGTTTTGAGAGTTTTGGATTTTGAATGGTTTAATTAATATGATAATATTGTTGAGCAAGTCCTTCATATGTCACTACCATGTTGTGATATAAAATGATTTATGTGATTGGTTGCCTTTAATGATACGCAGCCTTTTTTTGTGTATTTTATTACAAACATGTCACTGCTGCTAAAGATCAGATCTTTCAATGGACAGTTTTGTCATGTTGCACCCAAAGCTGATAGTGCTCTTAGAGCAGGGGTGGGCAAACTTTTTGGCTCAAGGGCCACATTGGTTTTTCAAACCCCCCCCCCCCACGACACACACATTAAAAAAAACCATTGTTTTATAGCCTATAATTTAGTATGAAAAGTATTTGTTTTAAAATATGAATTGCTTAAAAAATAATGCTAATTTGATGCTGTTTAACAAATATATAAATTGTGCACTGTCGCTTTAAGACAGTCGCTTTAATTCACGTTTATTTTTCAATGATCTTCTGCCTGCTCCGCTATGGCTAGTGCTGTGCCTACGGCTGTGCCCTCTCACAGTTTTTAAATGGTCAGTAGTGGGAACTACTGTTGCCTTCATGATTTCCTTTTAAAGGTTTCTTATAAGAAGGAGATATCAATGATCAACAATGACAAGCCAGCTGGAACCTGCCGCTCTCTCTCCCTCACGTGAGTGCAGACATGTTCCCAATTAAATGGATCGCATAACGGTCACGTTAGATCTGCTGCAAAGGAGATAACTAAGAGTAGGCCTATCATCTCTATTTAACATGATGTTTTGACATTGACATTGTAAACATTCTCTAAGGAGAGTGAAAACCAGTTTGCAGTAAAGCTAACCAACGTCGTCTCTATCGCAGGAAAAAAATAGCGAGCAGCCTGATAACCACATTAAATGCTCGGCAGGCCGGATTCGGCCCGCGGGCCACAGTTTGCCCATCCCTGTCTTAGAGTATCTGGGATCCTGGCACCTGACTGTATTATATCAGTTGGACTTTCCTGGAATACAAGCTGTGTGTGTTTATTTGAGAGAATGATAGAAAAGAGTGAAATTGTTAACATCATAAAGTCCAATAAAAAAAAAAATCCAGACCCAACACATCTCCTGACGTGTGTGTGTGTCTATAAAACACTAAAAGGCTCCTAACAATACACAAAGCGAAATGGCTCAGGGGCCGGTTTCCTGATAACATTCACTCTTAGTGAGTTATGAAGACTCCAAACGTAAACCTTACCAAAGTTGTTCACCTTTATAGTCGTGGTTCCCGAGTCTTCTTACGAAAAGTTTACATTCGACGTACAAGGCACTGTCCACCCTGAAGGTGCCGAATTGGTTGACATCATAAAAAAGTAGAAATGAAATGATTTCAGTTTTCATGAAGTCTGGAGGGGGAAGATCCGCAATCTGTCGGTATGACCAGCTATAACCCCCTAACACTTTTACCCACTACTACGCCATCCTTCATCACTTCATTTCAAGAACATTTGAATAAACAGTGATGTACCATATTTGAGTTGCATGCGCAACGGAGGTGTCTAAAGATTGCTGTACAGTGGCGGCGACTAGCATCGTGAGCTGAAACATTGCTAAGGTGCAGCGTGTTCCAGACCACTCTTACCAACCTATTACCAAATCAACCTCTTACCCAACTATTTCCATCAACTAAAAATATTTATTTATAAGTCCTGCACTCATTACTATCGATTTTCATTGTTTTCTCAACCATACTTATTTTGTATATTGATAAAAAAAAGCCATGTTGCCTCAAAGCAACAACATGCGACAGTGGACTGCAGATTCTATGTTTTATGCTTGGTTGTAAACATGCCATTGAGATGTCAGGGAATCACCAAATATTATTCTAATTTTCACAATATACCTTGTTTTGGTATATTATTGTCATAAATAACAATATTTTTTAATAGTATAATTGATTTAACTATTCCATATAGAAATATCTGCCGTTATCTATGACTGTAGCTTCCAATGGATGTGAGAGTGTGTGTGTGTGTACAGTATGTGTGTGAGTGTGTGATCATGTGTGGGCCCAAATTGGTTGTCGCTACTGCTGATTGGATAGTGAATAGTGAGGTCCATTGATATGCCGGACCAGCGCTCCTCACAAGCCCTGGTGGAGCAGTCATACTTGTCAATTTGCTACTATACAGGAAGGACAAGTTGTAATAAGGTGTCCATTGCTCAAAAACTGCAAAAGGATTATGAATGGTACGTCCGAGTGAGGTGGCCAAAGGGAAATGGGGTGAGGGACAGCGCCCAGGGTATAGTGGGGCTTACAGTAGACCGCTTGACCTCACCTGTGCCCGCCTCCTTTTATTTTCCTGCTGTGGTGGTCAAAAAGACTGGGAAAACCATTGTCAAGGGCCTATAGGCCCAGCACAAGATTGCGTGGTGATGTATGTTGTTGCGGCTCAGGGTGGGTTCTTTTGGTTCCCGAGCACCTTTGTACTGTACTCACCTTACCCCCTGAAAGTCAGGGGGCTGAGCAAGAACAAACTCTGTACATATGACAGTACTTTATAGCAATGATTTGAATGATGACAGTCTCTTTTAGAGCCATTGAGTGAATTTAAAGCATAAAAACTGAACTGAAAATGAGTTTGGTAAAACGTAGTTTCTTTTGTTGTGCGTTGTTGCTTCTAGGTAACAAACCTCCACGAAAATGACCACCAATGGTATCTGGCTTGTTTTGTCAGTGGAAATTATTCTGTATATGTTATTTAATGAGTACTTTCATAAAATGTGATTGATTAAATCAGAATTTTTTTTTTTTTTTTTTTCAATTAAATCCATTTTTCTATTTATTACCACTGTTGCATGTTGTTGCTCCAAAGTAACATACTAGTGTCACAACCTTGACCCTGATGGTGATAAAGGTTTCTGAGGGCCTTCAGGAAATCCTCAGATTTGAATACCTTTTTTCTGTATAATAATCTGATTAAAGTCTCTGTAAAGTATTCTCTTAAATTCTTCAACCAGCTATTTAGCAAAAACACCTGTGCTAAGATGCACAAAATGCATCTAGTGTTAATCTACTGCAGAAAGCAGACCGTTTTCACAATGCTTCAGGTTTTCTAACCTATTCAAGATGTTGCCTGAAAAATCTCTAAAGACAGGCATCCAGTGCATGGAGACAAACTCTCCAACATGATGCAGCACTCAAAATCCTCCATAGAAATGTATGGGGTTAGTTTGTAACAGCAATTAATATATAAATAAACGGCAGTTGTCTACACATATCCCCCCCTGCCGCAGACAAAGGTCGACATGTGAATACATTGTGCAAATCATGTGCTGTGTTGTGAATACATCGTGCCAATCATGTGTTGTGATCGCATCGCTGGAGCGAGGTTGGTAATGTGAAGCCTTGCACACGCGCAGTTCTGCCCAATAAGTGCCTAAAGTGTGTTGCAATATGGCCGCCGAGTGGAGGGACTTGCCTAAAAGGACTTTACAACTCAGCGTAAGATGGCAAACACTCTTAACATGAGCCTTCTGTTGCTGCCTGACTCACAGAGGCGGAACACTGCACGTATGTACCTCTTTACGGCAGAACCTGTCGGTGCCATTTTGAGATGTATGGGGATATAGATGTTTGTGCTTGCTAAAGTGCCCAGTGATATCTAGCGCCCCCTCATGGATATCTGCTAAAGTGCCCAGTGATATCAAGAGCCCCCTCATGGATATCTGCTAAAGTGCCAAGTGATATCTAGCGCCCCCTCATGGATATCTGCTAAAGTGTCCAGTGATATCTAGCGCCCCCTCATGGATATCTGCTAAAGTGTCCCCTCATGGATATCTGCTAAAGTGTCCAGTGTCATCGCCCACTTGAATATATATCCACACATCAAGTTAAAGTCTTTTAGCTTGTTTTCTGATGACATAGAAGCTACTGTATGCAACATTGGTCTGTCAAATACATGCTCAGATGTTATTTTAAAAGCCTATTTACAACCCTATAATTAGGCTGGAGGAAAAATGTCCTATTTCAGCAGATATCTAGCGCCCCCTCATGAATATCATGGATATACACCACATTATGAATAAAATTGAGCTTTACACTGATTGGCTGTTTGGCCGGTGTTAATCATCACAACAGACTTTAAGCACAGCAACTCTTTATTTGCACTTCACAAACTGATCAAAACCAGCCACATGATAGGGCACATGATGTTGTTGACAGTCCACCGCTACGTAATCCGGTATATCGAGCCCGAACAAAGAGACAGCGTCACCGGTAGAAAGCATTATTTATATTTCTCCATTTCTGTCTCTGAATATCCTGATCTGATGGTTTTTTGGTCAATATTCTTGATAAAGGCATCTTTTATGGTCTAACTATTGATATTACCTGTGTGATGTGCACAGACAGAAGGAGTACATGGCAATTTGCCTTTTTGGGGTTTGTCCACCTGCTCAATTAACTCCCAGGGGGAGGAGTCATTCTGTGTTCTTGAGCCAGGTTCTGCGTTCTTGAGCCTGGATCGGTATTCTTTAGCCTGGATCTGTGTTCTTGAAACTGGATCTGTTCTCTTTAGCCTGGATCTTTGTTCCTCAGTCCCACATGTTTGTGTGTTCTACAGGAAGTTCCCCTGATTTACTCAGTCAGTTCAGCTACATCTCCGTCAAACATACTAATGATGATTACTAGCAACTGACTACTAGAGTGCTGCTGGCATGAGAGCTAGTAGCCTGTGCTTTTAGCTCAATTGTCAGCACGCTCAACTCCCAATCCAAGGTGCTGCTGTTGGCGGGTTTGAGGTGGCAAGTGGTGTGTATGTGTGTGTGTGTGTGTGTGTGTGATTAGAGGTTGTGTATGTCCTAGATGCTGTGTCCTGTATGTCCTAGATGTTTCGTGTTTGTCATAGCTGCTGTGATGTGTGTGTGCATGTGTTTAGAGGCCAAGTGTGTCCTGGTTGTCATAGACAACCTGCCCTTTGATGACGACATGTTTGATGAGCTCCTGATGACCGCCAAGCTGATAGATCAGATGCTCCCACCTGTCAAACACACCACGCTGTTAGTCAAACTCCCACCTGCCAATCAAACACACCAATCTCAATGAACTCAATGAGTGTGTTCGTACCTGGGAACATTGATAAACAAGTGTGTTTGTGTGTGCGTGCCTGAAAGTGTTGATAATATAATGAGTATCTGTGTGTGTGTGTGTGTGTGCGCGCATGTACATGGAAGCGTTGTTGACAAGCGTGTGTGTGTCTGTGTGTGTACATGCATGTACATTTTAGCTGGTGTTGCTGGTCTTACATTGCTGGTTTAACTGGTCATGCCAGCTTATGTTGGTCATTCTACCAAACCAGCATGACCATCTTATATCAACAATGCCAAGCTTGGCAGGCTGGTCACCAGCATGACCGTCTTACACCAGCTGTATCCCACATGACAGGCTAGTCACACCAGCATGACCAGCTTCCTCAGTTGGTCACGCCAGCATGTCCACCTGGTGGCCCAACCAGCAACACCAGCAAAGACCAGCAAGACCTGGAAGAAAACCAGCAAAGACCAGCTAAAATCAGCTACCAGCATGATTTCTGGTTTCTAGTTGTTTTTTTCAGCAGGGTTGTCACTGCAGTTTGTTCTGAAAGCATTAATAAATGAAAAGCAAAAGTGAGTTAATGCTGATGATAATTATGTCCCCTCCCGTATCATTAAGGAGTTTTGATACCGTTGGCCCTAGCATTCAAACAATTATTAACTCCTGCCTAGCTTCTGGCACCGTTCCCTCATGTTTTAAGCATGCAGTCATCCAGTCTCTGCTTAAAAAACCTAACCTGGATACTAAGTGTCTAAAAACCTATCGCCCCATTTCCAAGCTTCCATTTATCTCTAAAAAAGGTTGCAGTTGTGACAAGACAACCTTTTCCATCACTTTAGACTTAAATGAATTATTTGAACCATTTCAGTCAGGTTTCAAAGCTCGTCATAGCACCGAAACAGCTTTGCTAAAGGTGACAAATGATCTGTTACTCACACTAGACTCAAGTGACAGTGCTATCCTGGTTTTATTGGACCTTAGTGCTGCCTTTGATACTGTGGACCATAACACTCTTCTGACCCACCTTGAACAGTGGGTTGGCATCAAAAGTACAGCCCTTCAATGGTTCAGCTCTTACTAGAAGCATAGGACTTTCTCAGTATCTCTCAGTCAGTTCTCATCTGCTGCTCCTGTTTCCTATGGTGTCCCCCAAGGGTCTATCCTTGGACCAGTCATATATGCTCCCACTAGGTAACATTATCAGGAAACACAACATATCTTTTCACTTCTATGCAGACGGCTCACAACTCTATCTCCCACTGAAGTCTAGGGACTCTCTACAGTCTCGCCTGGACTGTCTGGAGGATATTAAAAGCTGGATGGCAAATAACTTCCTCCAGTTAAACAGAGACAAAACAGAAGTTATGATTTTTGTCCCTCCCAAATCAAGACACACACTTGTCAGTAAACTAGATCACCTTGCCCCATTTGTCAAAACCCATGCTAGGTCACTAATGAGGCAATGCAGAATGGGAGCATAACAATGTTCCCAGGGTCCTATGTTCCCAGAGTGCCGCTAGGGGGGAGGGGGGGGGCGCTAAGTTAGGACGATTCTAAGGGCCCAGTTGTATCAGGGAGGGAAAGGAGAATGAGTACAGGAACCTGGAGGATGACTTTGTGCAATAGTGCAGGCTCAACCATCTGCAGCTGAATGCAACAAAGACCAAGGAGTTGGTGGTGGATTTCAGGAGATCTAAGCCACCTATGCTGCCAATTTCCTTCAAAGGGGTCAATGTGGAGGTGGTCAGCACATATAAGTACCTGGGGATACACTTGGACAAAAAACTGGACTGGTCAGCCAACACAGATGCACTGTATTGGAAAGGGCAGAGTCTGCTTTACTTCCTGAGGAGGCTGTGGTCATTCAATGTCTGCAGTAAGCTCCTCTGGATGTTTAACTAGTCTGTCATTGCCAGTGTCCTCTCTTATGCTGTGGTGTGCTGGGGAGGCAGCATTATGATGAAGGACGCTGGGAGAATGAACAGGCTGGTAAGGAAATCTGGCTCTGTTGGCATTGAGCGGGAGTCACTCACAACAACTGATAAGAAATGGACCATGAACAGGATGCTGGCGATCATGGACAATGACCGCCACCCACTACACAGCATGTTCAATAAACAGAGGAGCATGTTCAGTGGCAGACCCAGTGCTCGAATTACGTGGGAGCCAGAGGGAGCCGAGCTTCCATAGAGTGAGGACTGGCTCCCATGAAAGCAACAAAGTCAAAAACCTGAGGGGGTCTCATATCTGAAGGTGTCTGGCATTGCAATTTAATCTTAAACAACCGCTCATTATCCATCCCTGTGCGATCTCTTACCATTAAAGACGTTAAATTAAAATATAGGCTACTACGGGAGATCTACCCTACGCTCTTGAACGCAGCATGACACTTCACCACCACACCACTAAACTATATATATGAGCAAACCGTATACGATCGTTTTGACAGCACTCGCAAATCTGAAGAAGTCGCCCTGCTTTGATGCGAGTGTTTTGTCTATTTACATAGGCGTTCATTGGGCTAGCCTATATGGTTTGATATGTGCTGAAAAGTCCAGTTTGCTGTTGAACTTGCACTTCACCTCTTCTATGTTGATTGACAAAGCCATAAATTATTAACCTGGCCCTAGCCAGATGAATGTCGTTCCGCTTAGCTCCGCCTAGCTTCACTCACATCCATCTGGAACCTCTTCCATTGAGAGTGATTTCTCCAACCAACTTTATGGTTTAGCCAATCAGGACGCAGGGCGGGAGTTTCATAGATGTGACATAGCGTAGAAGCGACTGTGAGACTGTTATCAGCGTCACGGGTTGGCTTCGATGTGAGTGGTTGAAGTAGCACGTCAATAGATGACGGACAAGTGGCTTATTCAATCATATGCAAGCATTTTTTGATTAGGTCCATCCTTCTGAAGCAACACTTCAATGGATCGGTTCCAGATGGATGAGTGGAGCTAGGCGGAGCGAAATTCATCTGGCTAGGGCCAGGTTAATAAATTATGGCCCATAATGCAGCCTACAATGATTGTGTTGTCTGATGATCTGTAGCTATCCTCTGCCATTCAGAGTTCCGGAAAGTTCCCAGATATTTTAAAACACCTGTTAGCAATCTCATCATGTCAGAATACTCAATGGCTACCCGACAACATCTCAGTGCAAACTCCAAAATTGTCCATCTATTAATTTTCCACGGTTCAACAATACTAGAACATAGTTTGGCTGCAATGACTTATAATTTCTGCCAGTTAGTGCTTTTTCCCTGTGTATAAGTTATACTACATGCATTATTGTGTTTGACACTGAGGATAGCCTATCTGAGACGGTGGTCTGGTTCAAATGAGTTACGTTGTGAAATTGAGAATGGCACAGACTAAATCGTTTAGTCTATTTCTTTGTACTGTGAAATTGAAATGAAATATGGACTATTACAATCAATAATATGTTGAAATTAATTAAAAGCAATCAATTTCTATGAAAAATCTATGTCTGTTGTGTGCGTGTGTCAAGGTAAAGCCTAGGCCTACCGTGCGCATATATTGTACGCCTAGGCTATTTCATCGCCTTGTTAGGCTATGCACGGGGTGTGCCAACTTTTTATGAGATAGAGAGACCCCCTTAAAGACAAAAAGATAATTCGAGCCCTGGGCAGACCTCTGTCACTGTCATGCTCAAAAGGCAGGTTGAGGTCTTTTGTCCCCAGGGCCATCCAACTTTTCAATGTCACGAAATGGGAGGGGAGAAATGGATTGTTCAGCATGAGCCTGTCTCTCTCAGCCTCTACCATCATATCACTTTCTCTGCTGTCCACCGGACTGTTTCACAGGCTATATTAGCTCTCCTACAATCTGGACAGAGGCGATAGCTCTAAGACTACAGGGGAAGCTCAGCCTCCTCTAAAATATCACAGAAAATTGCATCAAATAATACTGTATTACATTAGCCTACTCTTCCAACTAGAACATGGCTAGTTCGTTCAGCTATAAGGTTTTGCCGATCATCTATCGTGATTTCGCACCCCTAATCATACCTGCCAACTTTTAAAAAAACCTTGGAGTGAGATTTTGTCGTGGGTGACCAAAATTATGCCGTGCACGCAGCCACACAAGTTGGTGGCTCAGATATCAGATATATAGAACGCCGGTCATTACTGGGAAAATAAGTCCCGACAGGGCGAACCGGACTCCGACGCGCAGCGGAGGGGTCTTGTTCCGCCCTGAAGGGACTTATTTTCTTTAGAACACAGCTGATCAACCGTCTGCTTTCACGTTTGAATGAAGTTCCAGTCCTTGCGTAGTGATATGAAAGACATTAATCAGAAGCACAAAACCCGTTGCCATTGACAGCGGTGATTAAATGCTTTGCCGGTGATTTATGTAGATTTAACATAGGCCCGAACGTTGGGAAGGCCCATTCATGTGAATGGAATGTTCTGCAGCACTCTGAAGAGCCGTGTAATAATTGGAATTAATTTGATGTTGTACCCATGTTGTACCCTGCATTCTGGTGGTTTGTTGAGAGGTCCAAAGCTGTTGATAGGGGCAGCCTACTGGAGATGGACAATATTGGTTACATTCTGTGAAACGGACATAGCTGAAGGTCCACCCCCAGGAGATTTTGAATTAAGTAGATATAGTTTCCTGCATTCTAGTGGACTTTTGGGTGGTCTGCTAAAGATGTGCAATACCTGAACTAATGCTGCTTTCGAGATGTCTCGTAAATGTCTCGTAAATCCGCCGCCCGAGTTGGAAAGTGTAAATTACCCAGCTTTCTTTTTAGGCAGGCACGCCCACTTTACCTCGGAGTACTTGAGGGTACCCCGAGGTGGACGTACGACCTTACAACAAACATGGCTGCGCCCATAGTTGAGATGAGATGACATGCATTTTTTTTTTGGTCATGTTAAAGTTGATGTAATGCTCTTATACACTAGATTACATTGCTGCTTCAATCCGGTCACCAATTCATGCATTGCACGGTCTTGCTGTGCCTGCAATACAATGTAACAATTTGTTTTCCAGCCGTTTAGCTAGAGGCTACATGTAGCACAAAACAATAACAATGACTAGCCTCCTGCTAATGCCCCTCGTTGCTCGAGAGAAAGGCGTTCCTAAAGCCACTCATTGGTACATGTTGTACGGGTGAGTGTACGATGATTTACGAGACATCTCGAAAGCAGCATTATTCTTATTCATGGCATCGGCATCATGACTTGTAGGTCTTAGTCTGTAGACTTGAGCTGAACATTCAACCAGAAAACTAATTGGTGTGTCTAAATGACAATAAAGCCTTATTCATAGATCAGTGTTTAAGATTTGACCTAGGTAAGTTGATCGATATTTTGATTAAAATGGTATTAAACTAATTCTTAACTAAAACCTAACCTATGTTGTGAATAATTGTATTCTTAAGAGCACTTAATGATTTATGTTCAGCCAAAAACAACACAAGATTAGTTAGGGAGGGACATTATTCTTCATTTAAAGTCTCCCACCACATGGTCCATCAGAGACAAATAAAGTGCAACAAATAAAGTGCTTAAACAGCACAAATTTTTTTAAGCAATAAAACAGATGAATGCATTACAAAAATAACTAAAAATGAGGCATAATGAGTATCAGATGCAGATCAGGAGCTGGGTAATGTCCTTGTCTATGATCTGTGCGCATGGTTATACTGGTCTGTGGTCTTCTTGGAGGCCTTGATGATATCTGAGGGGGGCTCCCATTTGAAGCAGGGCTCCAGATAGGCCATCTTGATGGTCATTATCGATGACAAGGTGCCAATGCTAGGCTGTCTTGGTTTTGTTCAGTCCCACAACTGAAAACACCCTTTCAGCATCTGCGTTTGCATAGGGCAACACCAGGACCAGTTTGGCAACGGCAGCAAGCCTCTCGAATTCTTTGGCTCCTGTCACCTATGGGAAATGCACCAAGAACACAATGGAAAAACATACCTTGATTTTTCATTGATTAATACTGTAAGTATACTGTAGGTTGATCCATTAACAAAGTTCAGATTAAAAAAAACATTCATCATTTGCAACATGCATGACACAATAGATGCATGCAACAATTTCTAAGCAACAGATGTAGCTAAGCCACAAATGTTTACCTTATGTTTCCGAGTTGCCATTTCAGCCCAGAAGCTTTCCATTTCAGTTTCGTCCTGCATGGATATCATTGACATGGTCTGATAATTTAGAAACTCTTCACCCAGAATGTCATGCTCCTCTGGCCCATGGTATGGGAAAAGATGAGGAAACCTATGTACTGTATGAAAGTAGAATTACAATTGTTGAGTTTTAGCTATATTGTCATCAACCAGCAGCAGTTCATACGCATCTTTGAGGAGAAGCCACATGAGAATAGCTCATGTACAGTTTAGGAGTGAACATATCTCATCATAAAACACAGAGTATTTCAGCTAAGATGATAGACAATAATTAGAGAGAAAAAAAACAACCTTTCAACAAAGTACAGGACATCTTCGATGTCACTTTCAGCCTTCTGCCGTACATCTATGAATTTTGCATGTTTGATCAGTGGCTCTTCCAGTGGCAGTTTCTTAAATGCATAGTCCACAGCACTTGTCAGGAATGAATCTACCTGCTGTGGTGTGATGTCACTCTCGTCGAGTAATCTGTTAAGTTTAGCCCTGGTTGTGAACCCAATGTTCAACTTTATTCCTGTCACAGATACAGTATATCAGGTTAATATAAATGGTTTACCATGCTGGTGTGGCAATATGTTCACAGCTGCATTGTCGACTGAGAGACCAATGCAGTTTTTCCAAGGGATGCTGTGCTCCTCTAAGGTGGAGTTCATTTTGGTGAAGATCTCACTTGCTGTTCCACATCTCATCCCACTTGTTGTGCACATACTTAAAAACTGGTGGACAACTTTGTTGTCCATGAAGACCCGGGCAGTAAGCGGGTTCATCTTTTCCACTCCTATAATAATGAGTTAGAATCATACCGATGTTCATGTTGTCAGCAGGGCCGCGTTTGGGCATTGGGCAAAGGGGCTGCTGCCCCGGCCACTAGGGGGCCCCGGCGCGGGACATTTAAAAAAGAAAACAAGTGTCTTATCGTCACCTGTCTTTGCCCGTATCAATGCATGCTATCACAGACAACAATGGCTTTGCATGAGACAATTACGAAATATGAAAGCGGATCTCGAAAAAAGAGAGCTTCAGCCAGACGTTCTCAGTAAGGCGCGCCAAAGCCATGGCCGTACGCACTGTGCGTATCAGCCAGGCTACTCAACAAGGAGAGAATTTCCCCCGTGTGCGTGTATTCACACCAAATTGGCCTAGGCTACCATAACTTCTCAACTCTGCACAGTAGCCTATTCCATTAACTGCATGCCAGTAGGCTATTTACAATTTTCTGTAAAGTAAAGTTTGTAACGTTATCAAAATCAACTTTATGCAGAACTATGCATGCGCGCACCTTTTGTTTGAGCAGGAGAGATACACAGGCATGCTACAGAAGTTGTAGGCTAGCTTGTTGTTTTCTATTACTATCTATGCTGGTTATCAGCACACAATGGTAAGCTAATTCATTAACTCGAGACTCATGGATATAACACGTTTTTTTAAACAACGAAAACAGAAAGGATGGAGACAGCAAAGCGAGTTATTTCAAATGGGCAAGCCGCAAGCACAAGGTAGGCAAGATTATTGCTTGTCAAAACGTTAGGCTAGCATTACCACTGTTTAAAGCCATACGTGAACGTAGCCTTCGCTAGAACAAAATAGGTAACTTTAGCCTTTATAGGGCTATACAAAGTTGTCCAAATAAATAGGTCGTTGTTAGGCGTTGTTGTTATAAAGATATTGCATGTGGATGTTATTAGCCTACTACAGTATGTAGGCTACTTTTTAACTGACCGATGCAGGAACCTAACCGGGACAAATATTATCAAAGCGTTATGTGGGTGTGTGCGTACCATCGCATTCATTCCTGCAGGTGCCCTGTCCACTTTTTTCAAAACGAGGATCAAAATAGGGATAAGTCCACGTCTAGGCATACTACCCCTGTCCCTGACAACGTTACCGTTATCGGCTGAGACACCCCACTTGTTTGTATTTGATGTGGTTGGGCTGAGTGAAGTGGGTTGTGGGTTGGGCTGAGTGAGTGGGCTGTGTGTGTGCGCTAGACTGCGTGTTTCAATGTATTTGACGTCGTGGCTGGCTAGGGCTGCGTGTTACAGTGTATTACAGACAGCGTGTTACAATGCATCATGATGTGGCTGTGTGCGTGCGCACCAAACTCTAGGCTACAATGTTTCATGAGTTCAGAGTTGGGAGTTGCACATTTTAGTCTGACCAGGGTACCACTGGCAGTTTTCAAGCCTAGTTGAAGTAATTGATGGTAATATTTCATGGTTGATTTTTTTGTGTGCATTGCCCCATGTTTGTAGGCTACTTGTTTTTTCTATGTTGGTACAATTGTATGTTGGTTATACGGTTCCACATAATGCAAATTTAATTTTTACATTATGTCTGTCATAATTTAATTGCCTCTCTCTCTCTCTCTCTCTTTCTTATGTATACTGATAATAATAATAATAATAATAGTAAATTTATTATTATTATTATTATCTGCCACGGGCCCCAGATGACCTTAACCTGGCCATGGTTGTCAGATATTTAAAAAATACACAAAGCAAATGTTTTGCAGAGAAGAAAAATCTGAAATAGTTTGGGAAATACCAGTGTCATTCAACCCATCTGTAACAAGGGAATACGGGGCTTTTCTCATCTCCTCCACAAGCTCCTGTGTGCAGGATGACTTAGCCCTGGCACATCTGTACTCCTGCGCTGTCTTCAAATCTCCGAAACATTCTTTTAGGAGAGGCCCCAGGTGATCTGCATAGGGGGAGGTTGTAAACTCCCAACCCAGCTGTCCTTGACCTCAGCCCTTCTGGTCTGTAAGAAATTAAAAATGATTCATTCTCCCAAAAGACCATAGTTTATTTCAAATAGACACCTGCGATAATAGGGCACAGGTAAAAACACATTCAGCAACTAAGATCTCAAATTAAGAAATCGGACTGTACTACACTGAAATACAAACCACAAATTAGTCAAAACTATCCACCATGACTACTGTGATCAAATACAACACAAAACTCTTGATCAAATAGAACACAAAACTCTTGACTGAACCTTGACAGGACCATTACACATATACAGTACATTGTGCAGGCATCCCCCCAACAGAGGGGACATATAAAGTATATATACTCTTTTGATCCCGTGAGGGAAATTTTGTGAGGGACGGCATTGCGTATTGGGATATTATGGGCATTGCGTATTGGGATATTACGGGCATTGCGTATTGGGATATTGTGGCTGTGGACTGGACAGCCCGTTGCTTATCTTGTGGCCTTTGCTTTTTATGTGCTGCACTACATCTGCCACACCCTGGTGGCAACATGAGTTTTCAATATGGCAGACTGCACACCAGTAGTGCGTGATGAGGCTCCCTCTGGTAATAAATGGCCATGAAGAGGTCCACTCATTTTTGAACATGCATCTATATCTTGCTGCTCCAGCCAGAGCACGACTCTCCTAGACTCTTCTGGACTCTCCTGGCCCTGCTGTTGGATTGGGGGGGGGGGGGGGGTCTCTTCTGTCTGTCCCTCTATGTCTTCTGCCATCTGCCCTGTTGCTCGTTCTATTTGTTCTGTCTGTTGCTCCTCTGCATGTGTGTCTATCTGTCCTGTCTCCTGCTCTCTCTGTCCTGTCTCCTGCTCTCTCTGTCCTGTCTGTTGCTCTCTCTGTCCTGTCTGTTGCTCCTCTGTCTGTTGTCCTGTCATTTCTGTCAGTCGTTCTGGCTATTCTGTCAGTGTGTTTCTCTGTCTTTTCTCACTTGGCTGGTTCTTTAAATAAAATAAAAGGTTTCGCTTTTGTCCTGGCAAAGGTCTTTTATGGGACATCTTTGAAACCTTAAAGAATTCAAATGGTCATGTTGGTTTAATATCTCTACTCTCAGTTACAAAAACATGCCTACTTCTATTGCACAAATTTCCTGTATTTATGTTAAATGTTTGGAATACATCTTACCTGTTTGAAGTGTTGTTTGGTCCAACAGAAAAAGTCTTCATCCACAGTGAGTCCTTTTCTTTGGCCTGTAAAAAGATAAAGGCCATGTGAGTAAATAAACAATGCTATGAGCTAATGTTTTGAGAATGCAGTATGCTATACCACAAGGTTAACAAGGTGCTCTCCAGCCGAGTTTACATTCACCACACAGGATCCAGGCGGTCAACATAAAGATGTTAGGTATCTATTCTCTCACCAAGTAAGTGTTGGTAGGATATAATACTAATAATAAGCTTTGTTTATATAGCACCTTTCATACACATAATGCAGCTCAAAGTGCTGTCCACACTAAATCATGTTCAC
Organism: Alosa pseudoharengus; assembly: GCF_046254945.1. Taxonomy (NCBI): domain Eukaryota; kingdom Metazoa; phylum Chordata; class Actinopteri; order Clupeiformes; family Clupeidae; genus Alosa; species Alosa pseudoharengus. The sequence goes on along the minus strand of NW_027468630.1, from coordinate 15,877,054 downwards.
ACGGACAAACACAAACAAATCATTTCTTTCAAGATTTAAAGTTGAAGAGAGTGAGTAGGCTACTCAATTGGACGACATTTCATTGTTACATACCTAGTCTCAGCTCAGATTCTCTTCTTTATCAGACTTCTCAAAGTAGTTTCTGGTTTCTCCTGCTGTCTTGGCGGTCTTCTCTGTATCTCTTCTTCTGTCTACTTCGGGGTGCAGGTGCAGAGCAGCGCATAGGGTTCAGTGGCGCTCATCAGCACCATCTACCGTCGTGGAGTTTGAAAAGGAACGGACGAGTATCGGACCAAGATCGGTTTTTATTTTGCGTGAGAAATTGGATGTGTGGCGTGAGTGCGTGTGAAAACAGGCAAAACCGTGTGTCACACGGCGAAAGCGTGAGAGTTGGCAGGACTTCCCCTATACGTTGCTGTGACGACACGATCCATCAAAAACCCCATAGACGCCCGGCTTCACTGGACTTTCAATGGCACTACAGAGTGGGCTGATCTCAGTGCAGAAAAGCTAGATGTTTATTGGACAAACGCCACAAAATTGTCAATATCCAGGGAAGCCTGGCATCTCTGGAAGTGAATAGCCCCTTACAGACCAGGCTAGGGTAATTTGGGCGCCACCTGGTGATAGTTGCCCAGATCTACAAGCCTCATATCCCTTAGACCTTTGTGTTCAGACTGTCAGGCTACTAGCCTCTCCGGATTACACCTCGACACGCCACCGCTTGTGAAAACGTCACCAATACCACCCATTTTCAAACAGGATAATCAGAAAGTCGCGTATCTCTATCCTATCCTGTATGCTATCGAAGTCAGCACCAATTTCCGCCCTTTTACGTGTATGTCACTTAATATTCATTTCTATACGAAAACCAAAACGGTGGATTCCTAAAGAAACGCAAGCACACACAACATACGTGTATCTAAATGAGCTATGTACTAGAGATACGCGGATGGGCTATTATTTCAACCGTAACCGCATAGTAAAAATCATCCATCCGCACCAATGTTTTTTGACCAATTTTCAAAACCGCACCCGCCCGCCATCCGCTGGTTGTTTTAATGTATATGGGTGATGCGTTTGATTGGTTCAACCGCCACCCGCCCGAATTTAATTAAAATATTATATTTCTTCACGTCATCCGCCCGATCGCGGCTATAACCGCGAACCGCGCATCTCTACTATGTACCAAAAATTACTGAAAAAAATGACATTTTACCCGAAGAGCTGTATACAGTGTTGGGGCCGTTACTCAAAAAAGTAATGTATTACACATTACTTGTTACTGTAAAAACTTTACTCTCTATGGAAAGTAACACCTTACGTTACTTTTGCGTTACTGTGTTGAATCATTAATAGCCAACTAGATGCTTTTGTTCACATTGAAAAAAGTGGCAGTCCTAGCTTGTGGTCAGGATCTGGCCTGCACTGTTGACTTTGTGCCACCCTGGTGGCCATTGTGTGTATTGTTTTCTGTCGTGTGCTCTGTGTTTACCCGTCTGCTGTCATGTGACTGTCTCCACCCCTTTCCCCTTATTTGGTCTGTGCTTCCGGTCTTGTTAGTTTTCCCTCCGTTTCTGCTTCCACACCTGTTCCCCGTTATAGAGTGGCGAAGTCCCGCCCCTTCCGTTTGCCTCCATGGGACCTATCTTTCAAAAAAATTTGAACGGCAGTCTATGGTGAAAAAGAAATTAATTTTCTGGTCCCGGTTGACTTGTGCCTTGAATTACCCATATGATGTTTGTCAATTTTAAAGACAATTTTTCATGTAAAGACATTTGCAGTATTGAATTACAACATTGTGAAAGATCGTAATTCCAACGACTACAAACCCATCAGTCGCGCTAGCGACGTTAGCTCATTCACAGCCACACTAGATTGTACAAGCATACCAGCAATACGTCTTAATTGGGCTTTCCTTGCCGAAGAAAATACCATGAGTCAGAGGATTAAACACATCAGGTAAGTTGTATTCGTCCATAGACTGTACATTACATACTGTTAAGTGACATAGCAGGCAGCAAGATGCAACCGTTAACTAGCATAACAGCTCTTATCGTTTCATTACGTTGGTGACGTACATCGTTCGAGACGAGAGATGTAGTCCACTGAGCGGATTCGCCCAAAACCAACATAACTTTTTAAGTCTATCGAACAACAGTACTTTCTTGACGTGAAAAATTATCTTTTAAATTCACAGACATCATATGTGAAATTCGTGGCACAATTCAAACTGGACCAAAAAATAATTGTTATCTCTCCATTAACTTCCGTTCATATTTCTTTTGAAAGATAGGTCCCATGGACCGGAAGTAAAAGGGCGTGACTTCGCCACTCTATGGAGCATCACAGTATCGCCCACAGCCGATTCGGGAAGTAAGAATTCAATACATTTTCTCCATTGACAATTGCGGTATAAGCCATAAAAACGTAACCATACATGGTAGACTTAAAACCAGCTACAGCTGTACTAAGCGATTGTATATGCTCATATAGAGGGCGAAAATTCAAGGGGTACTAACCTTGTTTTGAGTTAAATGTCTTTTAATCGCGATGTCTTAGATAAGTACTTCATTACCCACAATCCTGAACAATCCCACAATCCCACAGTGATGCCTCTGATTGGTGGAAAGGCCGTTATGATCATATGATCTTTTACTGCCTATGGCGAAAATCTTAATGTGAATAAAAACTTTCTAGACAAACATTGGTACTTGTATCAACAAGGATTGTGGTTTATATATATCACACGTACTTAGTCAGGGCCATCAATACACCATCAAATAGAACACTGTAAATGCTAGTTTAAACACTTAACTTTTCAGGTAGCCGATAGGCTAATCATTAGCCTTTCAGATATTAGAATGTCATTATAATGCTGCTAACATTAGCCTACATGCTGCAACACAGGTATGAAATATATTATGTTTTAGTGACCTTGTTGTTTCTATGAACATGAATTGTTGTTTATAGGAAACATCAACTTAGTCGAGGCATAAAAAGCCCTGTATCGATGGTCACGACATGGCTGTTTTGAACCACGTTTCGAAGAAGTGTTTCGAAACACTTGTGCTTCGAAGCCTCGACACTGATTCAAGACGTCGGTTTCGAAAGTCACACCCCTAGCGCTTGGGTCCTATCCGCCTTCCCTGACACTTGTATAACACCTGAAATCTTTTTGGAGGCAATTTGTGGTGTGAATGATTTCAGACTAGTCAGTTAGTTGTGCACTGTTTCCTGCTCTCATGCTCAGTAGCTAACAAATACTCTGATGGGTTTTATTTTTTGCAAATGTTCTTGTCGCCCTCCCAGAAGATGCGCACGTACACAAACGCACTTACACACACTAATACCGGCAACTTGGTTTAACTTAAATAAGAATGCACTAGCTATTTTGAACGGCAGATTTTTTTTATACAGGTGCACATTTAGTGTTTTATTTTTAGCTCTTATAAACGGCCTGATTGTAAATAGGAAAGCAAAGAAGTATCATCTAAAGCCAAGAAGACCATCTCAGAGGCAGTGCTAGGAGGCAGCCTGATTCCATGCACCCTGCTCATGACAGGGTAAAGGACACCACCGCAACACGTCTCCATGGTTTGCTGAGGAGGATTCTTATTTCCTAGAAGGCTATCTCAAATAGGAGAATAAAGTAATCTTTGCTCACACACTGTTAGTAACTGTAGTGTGATTACTGAATTTAGAAAAGTAACGTGTTACACTACTAGTTAATGAGAAATGTAATGTAATTACAGTAACGTGTTACTTTGTAACATGTTACCCCCAACTCTGGTTGTAAGGCTGTGTGTAGGGAGACCGGGGCTGGTTGGAACACTTTTCACTCTTGGTTATATTTCTCAGTATTACAATGCGTTAAAATCGGCTCTGCTTTGGCTCGACAGTCTGAAGGGGGCTAATGAGGCAGTGAGATGGCCCAGACGCCGAGCTTCTGTATGGTGATTAGAGGAACTGTCATAGTGGCTGGACTCCTTTTGATTGACAGCATAATGTCACAATCGGACAGGAAGACAAGTTTCAAGTTCGGGGATGTGTTAACGTTAGATAGATAGATAGATACTTTATTGATCCCCAAGGGGAAATTCAACATTAGTGTTGGCAGGTGAAGTCGAGGGGCAAGGCAAGTTGCAGCTCAAATTCTCATATATTTGTGAGCAATACAGTCGATTTCTATTTGTTTTTGTAAATGGCATACTGTAAATAAAAACGTAATGTGGAGTTACAGAGTTTGTGACTTGCTTTTGTTTCAGTGTATTTAGGCTACGTTGTAGCCAGATAGCTCGCTAACGTTATAACTGTGTAACCTGGCTACATTATTCTAATGTTTACTCTACTATAGCACCTTAACATGGTCAATGCATCCCATTGTCAGTCCTTTCCAGACCTTTGTTATAAATTCACTTGCTTCTTTAAATTTATACATTTCTGTGAGTGATTTTTATGTATGTGAGATGTATGTGCGTATGTGTGTTTGTTGTGTTATGGTTGTATAAGCTACTGGATGCCTAAATTTTCCTCAGGATGAATAAAGTAACTATCTATCTATCTTTCTATCTATATATCTTTACCACCTCAAACATGCAGTTCTTTCTGTGAACTGAATGCTGTGTCATCTATTATCCCTTCCTTACTTATATCATCATCTATACACCAGATAAAGATTGTCATGAATGAGTTGGTCTCTAAAAAAAAACATCTTTTGTGTTAGGTCAAACAGAATTCGGTAACACTTTACTTTAGGTTTCTACATAAGAGTTACATCCCTGCTGAAAAAAACAGCTAGAAACCAGCTTATAGGGAAGGACATTGGCTTTAAACAGAGCACATCAGACCCATGTTTGTTTGTAAAAATGTAAAAAACAAAAATGTAAATCAGGTTTATAGGCCCAGTGTACTTCCGTATACAAGGAACTTGGTCCCTGCATTTATCCCATTCATGAATTAGTGAGCATACAGTGAGGTAAAGCACACATTAAGCTGGAGCAGTGAGCTGCCTGCTACAGCGGCGCTCGGGGAGCAGTGAGGGGTAAGGTGCCTTGCTCAAGGGCACTTCAGCCATGGATGTGGGCATGGGAGAACAGTGCTCCACCACTTCCCCCGCCCACATTTTTTTACTACTGGTCGAGGATCGAACCAGCAACCCTTCGGTTACAAGCCCGAAGCCCTAACCTGTATAGGCCATGGCTTCCCCTTTGTGAGATCTTGACAGGTGTTAGAGTAGACCAGAGCTGCCAACCCTCACGCATTTGATTGGTGTAAGAGGGTGTGGAGCCAAATGAATGAATCACTCTCAATGTGTGAGAGTTGGCAGCTCTGTGTAGACACAACATATTGCTGGAACCCAGGCAGTTATGACTATAGTTTGCAGTGATTAAAGTCACCCAAAATAAAAACAGGGGGGCTCGGTAACCGCTGTGATTCTTGATGTACACAGTCTGCAGTACGGGCTACAGCTTTAGCCACATTCACTCTGGGAGGGATGCAAGCTCTCTTGTAAGGTAAAACGGTCGTAACTCGTGACATCAAGTGCAAGATGTTAACATCAGGACAGCAGATCGACTCCCTGACTGCGTACTGTCTGCACCAGTCATCACTCGCATGCACAGCCAGGCCACCGCCTCTGCTTTTCCCGGCTAGTTCACTTCCTGTCTGCTTGTACGAGAGAGAACCCCTCGATATCAACCAAGGAGTTTTGTGTATCCTGGTCTAACCAAGTTTCTGTGACTACCATCAGATTTGAGGTGCAGTACTCAAGTTAGTGTGTGTGTGTGTGTGTACAAGCTGGTGTGTACCTGGGAGAGTTGATGATGAGCAGGTCTCCTTGCTTGCCAGGCTCCAGGGACCCATGCGTGTGTGCGGCTCCTAATGCGTATGCTGCATTTATGGTAGCTGCAGCAAGAGCTTCATTCAGAGACAGACGCATGTTCACACACGCCAAGTGCATTACGAGTGGCTTCACACACACACACACACACACACACACAGAGGAGACCAGCTGAACACATTTAAATAGTACTGCAGAAACACACTAAAGAATTTAAACCATAGCAACCATGCTAATAACCCTAGCAACACCATAGCAACCATGCTAATTACCCTAGCAACAACCATTTAAACAACAGTGTGTCTACAGATCTATATAGAAGCTGTGTTAGGGTTAGTGTGCCGACAGATCTAGAAGCTGCTTTGGGCATTTGTTTGTGTGTGTGTGTGTGTGAGTGTGTGTTACCATGGAACAGCAGTAGGCGTTGGGGTTGAAATCGCTGCCCAGTGCGACAATGACTCCAGCATCCAGCATGTCCTGAGCCCTCGGCTGCTTTAGTCTGGAGGGGCATCAGAGTCACACACGCACACACACACATGCACACACACACACGTAACACATCAGTCACATGTAAATGTAACACGTTCCATCCGAGTCCCACGTAACACGTTCCATCAGAGTAAATGTAACATGTTCCATCAGATTAAACACACACACACACGTAACACATCAGTCACACATAAATGTAGGATGTTCCATCAGAGTAAATGTAACACATTCCAGAGTTACACGTAAATGTAACACGTTCCTTCAGAGTAAATGTAACACGTTCCATCAGAGTCACACGTAACACGTTCCATCAGAGTAAATGTAACACATTCCATCAGAGTCACACGTAAATGTAACACGTTCCATCAGAGTAAATGTAACACGTTCCATCAGAGTAAATGTAACACGTTCCATCAGAATCACACGTATAACGTTCCATCAGAGTAAATGTAACACGTTCCATCAGAGTAAATGTAACACATTCCATCAGAGTAAATGTAACACATTCCATCAGAGTCACACGTAAATGTAACACGTTCCATTAGAGTCACATGTAACACGTGCCATCAGAGTAAATGTAACACGTTCCATCAGAGTAAATGTAACACATTCCATCAGAGTCACACGTAAATGTAACACATTCTATCAGAGTAAATGTAACACGTTCCATCAGTCACACGTAACACATTCCATCAGAGTAAATGTAACACGCTCCAGAGTCACACGTAACACGTTCCATCAGAGTAAATGTAACACGCTCCATCAGAGTCACACGTAACACGCTCCATCAGTCACACGTAACACGTTCCATCAGAGTAAATGTAAAACGTTCCATCAGTCACGCGTAAATGTAACACGTTACATCAGAGTAAATGTAACACATTCCATCAGTCACACGTAACACGTTCCATCAGAGTAAATGTAACACACTCCATCAGAGTCACACGTAACATGTTCCATCAGAGTAAATGTAACACGCTCCAGAGTAAATGTAACACGCTCCATCAGAGTAAATGTAACACGTTCCATCACAGTAAATGTAACACGTTCCATCACAGTAAATGTAACACGTTCCATCAGTCACACGTAACACGCTCCATCAGAGTAAATGTAACACGTTCCATCAGTAAATGTAACATGTTCCATCAGAGTAGCACATGAAGCCGTTGCGCTGATGTCACACAGAGCTCCAAAACAACACTGCAGTCATGGAGTCACTTGTACGAACATCGATCTCATCGCATCATAAAAGTGCAGTATAGTTCTAACTGTGAACACTCAGTGAACGACAGAGGGTGCCTGTGTGTGTGTGTGGTTTCGTACCTCAGGATGTAAGCAGTGGTAGGCAGAAGCACAGCGGCTGTTTTTGCTGTTGCCATGGCAGCGATGCCCTCATCAGACACTTCCTCCAAATGACTGACAGCCAACGCTCCTAGCTCCGCCCCCAGCTGCTCAACACAGTACACAGCAGGCAGCACAGGTGTGTGTGTGTGTGTGTGTGTTTTTACTGTTCATTTCATTTTGTTTATATATGCTTCTCCTTGGGCTCATCACTCAGAAACATGATGTCTTTATTTCTATGGTGACAATACACTGGTTTACCTGCTTGCTAAATCCTCAGATCCTAGTTTGCTGAATTTCCTGAATAACTGTCTGTGTGATATCAAAACATGGATGTCAAACAATTTTCAGCTAAACTCAGACGAAACACAGATCCTCAGACATCTATGAGTTATCAGAGAAATAACAATGGAACATTACACAGTAGAGGTGACCACTGAAGCTAAACTCATGTCATGTCATTGGATCCTGGGGAGGATCCAGCGTGATGGGAACCAATTACCTGCCCTGTAGTGTAAGGTGTTTAAAGATTTGAACCGATTAACTGCCCTGTAGTGTGAGGTGTTTAAAGATTTGAAGACTCTTAGTGGTCCTAAGAGATCCTGACCCCCCAATGTAGGATATATTGGTAGAAGACCTTAAGGGAAGAATCCATTGGTGGTCATTTCGTTTACGTCTTCTTCCCGAGAAGTGATACATTCATGTTCATTCAATATTATTCTGGTTTCTCCATCCTTGAATTGAGTGTGTGTGTGTGTGTGTGATCTGGTGTGTGTCTGTGTGTGTGTTATCTGGTGTGTGTATGTTATCTGGTGTGTGTGTGTGTGTGTGTGTATTTTATCTGTTGTGTGTGTGTGATACCTCAGCTGCTTTCATGGGATGGAGTTCGTCTCCGTGGAAGTTGATGTTGAGGCCCATGCTGCGTCCGGCGGAGAGGATCTTGCGTGTGGCGTCCAGCTCAAACACGCCCTTCTCACAGAACACGTCGATGTTGTCCACAGACACCTCCCCCCGCGACACACACTCCTGCAGCTGGGGGAGCTGCTCCTCCAAAACACCACGCAACGCCTCCTCCTGAGTCTTACCTCTACACACACACACACACACATAATCACATACATGTACTGTACACACACACACACACACACATAATCATACATGTACACACACACAATCACATACATGTACACACACACACACAAAATCACATACATGTACACACACACAGAATCACATACATGTACACACACAGAATCACATACATGCACACACACACACACACACAATCACATACATTTACACACACAATCACATACATGTACACACACACATCACACACACAATCACATACATGTACACAAACCCACAATCACATACATGTACACACACACTGTCACATACATGTAAACACACACACACACAATCACATACATGTACACACACAGAGACACACAAACGCGCACAAACACATGCACACAAATTCACACATGTGCACATGAGGACATAGACACACACACACGCATTCACAGACACACACACATGTGAGATAGCCCTCTGTGTGTGTGTATGTTGGTGTTACCTGGGCACTTTTGGTTGGTGAGATAACAAGAGTGTGTGTGTCTGGCAGAGGTGGGACAAAAATCCTGAATTTCCATGACCAATCAGGAAATTAAAGGAACCGTATGTAAGAAATGTAATTCAATTAATCATAAAATGGCCCTGATTTGTCACTAGACATTAGGAAATCATGCTAATTTCAAATACTTATATCACTGACAACAGTAGTCTGGCCAGGATATCGTCATTTAAAAAAGTGAAGTTGCAGCCCTCAACTGATGTTGATGTTTACATATTTGTGTTTTAGCCTGATCCGCCACCTTCCACATATCTAGTAATCACAAAGTCAGTAATGTTTCGGCATCTGGGTTGCCAGCTCTGCTCTAGTTACCACATCTGCGGTGTACACCGCTCTACAGTATTGTGAAAGTGATTGTAGTACCAGTTTTGGCCAAAATCCTACATACGGTTTTCAAGGGTATTGAAAAAACAGGTAGGGCTAACACCAACCACTCAAGCAAGTAGTATGCCTAATGGAAAACGCTAATAACTCAATAAACACCAATGCTGCGTGTAAATATACGGTATTTGTATTAATGTATTTTGGCCAGAGGTGGGAGTAACTCACACATGTGCAAGTCACAAGCAAGTCTCAAGTCTTAACCTTCAAGTTTCAAGCAAGTCCAAGTCATTTTTTTGTGACAATCAAGCAAGTCAAGTCATAGCTTGGGTCAAGCAAGTCAAGTCCAGTCATAGCCAAATAATACAAATTCATGATGATTTACCCACATTTTCATTTTTCAAAATAAGCAGTAAGCTAGTTATGAACTGCTGGAGTTTTATTTGTAACAAACAAATAGACATTGCATTCATTCAAGCCACATACATCTGAACGGTTTACAGAATAAGATGAAATGTATACGAATAAAAATAAATGTATTTCAAGTAGACCTATTATAAAATAGCCTATTATTGTTTCTATATGCCTCAAATATTAAGCTACAGCAAATCATGAAAATATATTCAAACAGTTCAAGTTATACCTGTCATCTCCAGGGACCCAATAATGTTAAAAAAAGTGAACTAATCAATGAATCATGCCGCCGACGTCACTGCCAAACTTTGACCAGTGCGACAGCGCAATGGGTTTTAGCAGGGTTTAGGACCGTCAACATGTGCAGTGGTGGACAGTAACGAAGTAGATGTAATTCGTTCCTGTACTTAAGTAACATATCTGTACTTTACTCAAGTATTTATATTTGGTGATACTTTATACTTCGACTCCACTACATTTCTAAGTGAAACATTTATTAAAACCTCTCGTTCCATTTTACCAAAGCGAATCGTAATGAGAGGTCAAAGCAAAGATTATATCACTGATTGCTCCTTCTTAACACTCTGGTCACAGCCAGTGCACAATCACACACCAATCAGGGCTCAGCTAGCAATTTGCTCTGAAGTCCTTTCGATTTCGTCAGTTTCGTTCGTTTGATGAGACATTGTGTGCGGGAGAGCTAGGTTGAATTCATTACAACGCAAAGCATTTTGCAGGATGATGCTCATGCTTACTTAAAGAAGCCCTATGCAACAATTTTAGCAAAAATTACCTTAATTATGCAGGTTGAAAGTCGTTCTGATGGTTCTACAACACTTTTTGGGTCGTTTGGTGGGTGCTTCGTCTCTTCCTAGTGCTTCTCCGCGGAAAAACCGAATATGCAACTTTCTGGTCGCGGTCCGAACACATCCGGATGTGACTCAGCGGAAGTATCCAATCGCGCCTCGAAAATGTAGTCAGATTGTAGTTTCTAAGAAGACTGCAAAACGGACTCCGACTTGGCTTTGTTGCTGTTGAAATTGTAAGTAGCCTTCCCTTTGGGTGAACTTCGTTTTTGTAATGTGGTTTGATAGTCTCCTGAACAATGTGTTTGCTCGACCGTTTTATTGTGAGCCCTTTATGCGTTTAGCTTGGTTTCTTGATGGCTAGCTCGCTAGCTAGTGGCGGTTTAGTGCTATACTGTCTATGGTTTAGCGTAGCAGTCACTTGCTACCGAAGCTGTAGGGGGAGCTATGTCGTGAAAAATGCGAGCCCAAATCAGGCGAAAACCCAGAAACGGCGAAGGAATAACCAGACCTGCATAGGGCTTCTTTAATGCTACAAAAATGACAGAACTGATGGAAGAAACGTTCGACACTGACTTGCCTGAACACCCGTGGCCTTATTTAGGCGAACTTTTTGAAATGGTGGAAAGAAAGAAGGATTAATTTTACTTTAAAGCGATGGTTCGGAGCAGGGCTCTCAAGTTTTGAAGTTTGCAAGGAGTGAGACTTTGTTTCTCAGGGGGGACTGTGCCAATGCCACGCCCCCTCCCCCCTGATCGAAGTACATGATAGTCCTACGTCTGCTTGAACTACTCGTGGCGCCACGCCCCCTCCCCCCGATAAACAGAGACCCACCCTCCACATGTCATGTCCCATAGACCCAGCTTCATGAGAGAGCACAAATTCCATTATTTCAAACACACTGTTTTATTTATTCTAGTACCCTATAGTAAATAATAATAAATAATAATAACATAAATTATAATAATAATTTCACCCAAATGGGCCCTTTGAACAGCAGTGGCTCATTCTGCTCTATAAACAAACAGAAAACAACCAAATGAGAAAAAGCACGTTTAGCCCCAAAATGGTCTCTTGAACAGTGGTGGTTCTGTCCGTGTGTGTGTGTGTGTTTATGAGTGATGTTGTGAGTTGTAAGTGTTTGTGGCAGATTTTGATGCCTTGATGACTGATACTGGGGGCTCCCATTTAAAGCACTGTGGTTCAATGTCAGCCATTTTCACAGTCATGAGGCCATCTTTAAAATATTATTGTTTGCAGTAACAGCCAAAAAAAATAAAAAAATGGGTCGGTATTTAGGTCAATATTTTTTTTTCAAGATTCAAAGTGAAAAAAAAAGTACAATTTTGGTCATGGTGATTACGTAGGTATGCATTTAAACAAATGTGCATATTGTGACATAACTGACTGGGTCCTCAGCTTCAGGCGCATCACTGCAAACCTCAATCTGATGCAGGTTATGTAGACCAGCCTTTCTCAAACTTCTTTGACCTGAGGCCCAGTGATGGCAGACTTTGGGGTCATAGGGCTCATCTACACGTACCCAACCCAACCCCACTCCCTCCAAATCAAATTGTCATTATCATTATCACAATCATTATTATGCCTATATTGTTATACATGCACTTTCACTTAAATGTTTTGTGACATGCACATCAGAGGACTTCTTTACTAATGTAAGATATAATTTGTTTCATGGCTTTTGCATGGTTGCATGATGCTTGCATAAGAAAAGAAATACTTCTCAAAACAGCAAGAATGATATGGGTGCTATTGTTTTGGGATGTTTCCCTCATGCAAGCATCATACATTGGTAGGAAATGGAAAAAAAAAACATGTTTTTTAATGAAGTTTAATTTGAATGCCTGAATGTAAGGATTCAGAAAAACACAATACCATCTTTTTTGGCGAGCAGATAGGCGCAAATCACTGATCTGTTGATCTTTAACAGATAGAAAGAAGGCTAGCTTTTGGCCACGTTATATTCAAATTTGACTATACAATACTCAGTGCTATACAGTGTATTATACAGTCTCTGCTCTGTTTCTATGGAAGTTCCAAAAATCAACGTTGTTCTAGTAAGTGTCGTTAAACAATTAAATAGCATTCAACAGGTTGAAGCGGAGCTTTGCTTTGATACCAACGTTATTGATTAGTTTCAGTTTCTCTCGCGCAGACGCCTGCATTGAATGAACGCTCATACCACCACTTTATTGTATGGCTCCATGTTTAATGACATCGATAGCAGAAACGTTTGTTTTCTGTTTTTGTCGGTCCGCGGTATCTTGATCAACTGCGCAGCAAATTATCAGACGAAGCACCGGGCCTAATTTCACTCCACGACTCCGCGGACCAGCAGTCTCCACGTTGCGGACCCACATCAAAACAAAACTATTTCCTGATTGGTTAAGAAATCTTATTTTCTGATTGGCCGATAGGTTAGTAACTGAACAGCAGCTCTCTGAACTGAATGAGCGCACAGACAGCAACGTTGTGTGACAAGTTTGTAAAATATAGCCCTAAGAAATTTCTGTGCGGGCAAGTTAATCATTTTTCGGAGTGAGAAATGCCATGTGTGGCGTGTGAGCGTGTGAAGTCATTGAAATGCGTGTGTCTCACGCTCAATGCGTGAGACTTGAGAGGTCTGGTTCGGAGTAATTTCACCCTAGGGTCCTTTGCACCATGACCCTGAGCCAAACACCCTCCCAGAACCATTTTTCCCTTGGTCGAACCCTGGTCGAGTAGCGCTGTCAGAAACTAATGACGTTCTGCAGTCGTGATGGAACCAACTTTTATCTCGTAAATTCCCCCACGAATAATGCCCTGAATGGTACAAAACTTCTGCAGTAGTACAACTATGACCTTTAGTCCAATAACGAGGCATTAGAAAGTTTGTAAGTGCACCAGGAGTTTATTTAAATAAGACTTGCCTGATTATTTACTACTATACCGCTGCCTCGACGTTTCTTCCGTGATTTGGGAAAAGCCCGTAAAAGTCCTGGCAGGAAACATGCATAAGGTAGATCCAGGAATGCACTAATATTTTGTTCATAGTCCAGTTTGCAACAATTATTAGTTAACACTAAGTTGTAAACACTTTGGAAAAAAATATTTAAAACTGGATATACCAAAAAACGTTGATGTAATCGCTTCCTGCAAGGACTTTTACAGGCTTTTCCCAAATCACGGAAGAAACGTCGACGCAGCGGTATAGTAGCAGATAATCAGGCAAGTCTTATTTATTTTCAAAACTGTGCAACTCACTGAGTGGTTAGTGGTGTTCGTTGATGTTCCAAAACAAGTACCGTAGCGAAATACAGTTTCTGTCGTGTTTTATTTGGCATTTTGTAAAATCCCATTGATTTCTTTTGGAAGACTCATTGCACGTTAATATTACTGCGCCACCGTCTATGCTTCAGGTTCAAATATTGAGCGGAAGTTTATACACGTTTGTGAGGTGTCTGAATAAATAGTTCCACAATAGGCCTAGCAAATAAGACGACTGGAAATCATACATTGCGCCGATATATTTGCTTTTAATAGTCAACGAACTCCACGAACCACTCGGTGAGTTGCACAGTTTTGAAAACAAACGTTAAGGGTTGTTTTAGGACATGTTTGAGTAGCCTACAGTATGCCTGTTGGCAGCCATCCTGAGCAGTCAAAGGCGATTCAAAACGAGTCAGAAAAGTCGAGACAGGACCAATCGTCAAAATTTCGGTGTCCGAAATCTGGTGTCCGGTGTCAGGGCCTTAAAGTGCTAAAAACCGGAATTTTCCTTTAATATATAAACATACAGTGTAGCCAAGATCTAGGAAATGCAAAAATTTTTATTTTATGTATTAATAGCCTATGTGGACATGTTGTTAATAGTTGGATTTTTTATGTTTTTTTCAGAGAAAGCATGCAAGTTTTGTGGATAGGTATGACGCTTTAACTGCCCCACGCAAAAGAAAAGCAAAGAACCAAGACGCTCCTTCAACTTTCAAACAGTTAAAGTTTGGTGAGACAAAGGTAGTTTCTCAAAGAAATGTGGATCATGCTGTTTTGAATTTTGTAATTCAGAGTCTCCAGCCCTTTAGTGTGGTAGAGCAGCCATCCTTTCAAGATCTCTTGCAAGATCTTCAGCCCAATGCCTCTCTGATATCCAGGACCACCTTGTGACGCAAGATAGATGAGGCTGCAATTGTGATGAAGAGGAACATCAAAGAAGCTATGGACAAAGTCGATTTTATTGCTACGACAACAGATTGTTGGAGCGCAAGGCGGGTTGATCCCAATAGCCTAGAGAGGTGTTCAGTGGCGCTAGCATGCAAGCAGCTCAAAGGTGAACACACTTTTGACGTCTTGGCTAATTCCTTAAATGAGATACACTCAGAATTTGGCATACAGAACAAGATAACCCGAACTACTACGGACAACGGGTCCAATTTCTTAAAGGCATTCCGAATGTACAGAGAACAAGATGAAAACAACAATTCTCCTTCAGATGAGTCTGAAGATGATGGTGATGAGGTGGGTGATGAGGACCAGGAGTGTGATGGGGTTGAAGTGGATTTTGTTGAAGTCACATCTATCTTAAATGAAGATGATGGTTTGCAATTCCAACTCCCTAAGCATCATCGATGCGCCTGTCACTTATTGAATCTTGTCTCCACAGTGGATGCGGCCAAAGCAACCTCAAACGATGCGTGCAAAAGGTTGTCTAGATCAGCTTTTTCAAAATGCTATGGACTATGGAACAAATGAGGGAGATCTTCTACTGCTGCAGAGCTTATAGAGAATGTGTGCAAAATTCAGCTTTTCTGTCCCAACGCAACAAGGTGGAATTCTTTATTTGTTGCTGTCGAGTGAATCCTATGAATTGTTAAAGATCAGGGAGAAGGAGCTCTAAGAACTGTATTCACTTCACTCAAGCTGCCTATGTAAGTATTGTTTTTGGAGTTTTTAAATTCATGTATTGCTTTAGACAGCTGATCAATATCACGGTACGATAAGTTATTGTTTTATCACGAGCCCTACTCCAGAGGCCTATAAATATCACTTTGTAAATCTCCCCTCCCCCCACTCACACACACATGCAGAATTAACCGTATGATCACATTAATTGATAAATTGCTGTTATGAATCTGCTAGGCTGAGTTCAGTCGAGATCGCCTTTTTGGAGGAGTATGCCAATGTAACCTGCATTGTGTTGAACCTGCGCGATTCAGTCCTGCACACGCCCGGACTCGAACCCGCGAACAGCAGCACCTCGGATCGGGAGGCGAGCGCGCTAACAATTGAGCCAATAGCCCAGGCTACTGGCTCGCATGCCAGCAGCACTCTTGAGGCGTCGGGGAGTGAGGTTTACCAACGTTCCACAAGCACAGCTAAGCTAGCTGGCATCCGTTACACCAAAACCATGGGACCACTCGCCAAGGCCCTCAACATTCTGCAATCCGAAGCAGACGTTCAGATGGGATGGCTCCTACCTACTTTGACGCTCCTCATCACTAAGCTTCACAAAATCCGCACTAGTTGCAGATATTGCAAACCATTGGTGGATGCTGTCCAAGAGGGCCTGCAGCGACGCTTTGAAGACATGCTTCTGGAACCAGAATTTATTGCTGCTGCTATCCTTGTCCCAAAGTTTAAAACATCTGAAGAAAACGTCATACATTTTTACCATTTATTTAAATGTCCATTTCAGGTCTAGACTACATTAAGGACCATCTGGAGGAAGACCTTTCACATCAATCGCCAGCTAATGGCTCCAGTGCATCAGATGATGAGGTCTTCTTTGCAAGAATGAAGACATCTGATGGTCAGGAAAATATTAAACAATTAGAAGGCTACCTTGCCTCAAAGGTAGACCACAAGGATATATTGAAGTCGAACCCTGTAGTGTGTAAGTTATATCTTAAACTTAACACTACTTTACCAGCTTCAGCCGCTTGTGAGCATCTATTTAGCACAGCTGGGCTGATTTTTAGTCCACGGCGGGCAAGGCTGAATGCAAAAAAATTTGAGAATCAGCTCCTGAAGCGAAATAAGAAATATTTCAACTTTAGTAAATAGTGAACAGCTCTGCCTTTTTAGGCTTGCTGTTTTAGCATGCCACTTGTGATTCAGGGTAGGTCAGGTTAACTGGTTTGTTGTGACTTTGTTGTTGTGTACCAGAGTATCCTACTCTATAATCTTCTAAACAAACTGGTATAACATAATGCTTCACAAGTTCCTGTAATGGTAGTTTTTATTCCCACTATCTGGCAGAGTATTTTGTTTTGACTTCCTATGTTTGTACCAGAGTATCACTATACATACATTTTACAGTCTTCTGTGCAGACTGATATGCTATGTAAGCAGTGTTGTAATGTAACGGAGTACAAATACTTCGTTACTGTACTTAAGTAGACATTTCACGTATCCGTACTTTACTTCGCTATTTAAATTTATGTCAACTTTCACTTTTACTCCACTACATTTCCTAGATAAAATGTATACTTTTACTCCGTTATATTTCCACTAAGCATCTTCGTTACTCGTTACTAAAACATAAAATTAGAATAAATGTGTGCGACTGCAATAAGGGAGGTTTGGCGAATCACTGCTACTAGATTGCATTACGCACGCTCCGCACGTTGCGCGCTCTATTTCAGCGCTTGTTTGTTGCTAAAGGAGGAGGATGCACAACTGAAACCGCCATGGAAGCACGAGCACCTACTGGAGGACCTCCCTTTATCATAGACGACCATCCCGACGATAGTGGTGAACTCGGTGAACAGGGTAGTGGTGAAGATAACGTTATACACGCGTGGCCGTATTTGCAAGAAATGTTTCTGTACATTGGCAGCTTTCTGTGAAGCTGAACACTCCGCTACCTGCCTTAGCGGCCTGTGAAAGGCTATTTAGCATTGCAGGACTTTTCTTCAGTCCAAGAAGAGTAAGACTGAATCAGGCCCGGGGTGGGTAATCGGGAGAATCCGGACGCTTCACTTTTGGGCTGGTCGAGGAAACAAATATTGACATGTCACGTTAGTCAATGTTTTCTTAAAGTATAGGACACGTTCCTCATTCTGTGCATGACACCAATGCAATGCCCCTGCATGGGTTGTAGCCTACGTGAGGGAGTTCTCCCCTTCCAAAAAGACTTGGTTGGGTCCATATAGCCCGTCTTTTCCAAATAATTTTCTCAGATATGGATAGCCGAGCCGGCCCTACAGTCAGGAAGGATGGATGGTAGAAAGAAGCCAGGAGAGACTGAGCAGCAGATCAACCAGTCGACCACTGAAAATGATGAGCCCGAAATTAGTGATGAGGCCATGACTACAGGGACAATTAGAGAGGATAAATTAAAGTTATTTAATGTAAGAAAGAGCAATTACCCTACATGATAAACCTATATGCCTTGTTTGCTCAGAAGAGGGTGTAGTAAAGGAGTAGGCTAAATCACCAAACAACAATATAGCCTACCCATGCAAAAAACATGTAGCCTAAACATTAGTTCAATATGCCTCTTTGTGGAAGCGTGGGATAGGCTATATTTCAAAGGCTATCTTTCTTTCTTTCTTTCTTTCTTTCTTTCTGTTTTTGTTAACTTGTGGAATAGTGGAATATGTTTTGTTAACTTCTCAGTTGAAGAACCTTTACCTTTACACATTTGTTGAACCATGGTACTAATAAAAACTACAGGATAGTAAGAGCTGAAATGTTGCTTCATTTATCCACTTTCCACCACTATGGAAAACGTGGGCCGGTCTTTTAGGTATTTATTTTTCATTTTTACCTTAAGTTCATACAAAAGTGAAATTTCTGTTTCTGTTTTTTTCTTTGATGTCAGTTCTAAAAATATGCTGTTTGTTCTTTGAACTTAAGAAAATTGTACCTGAAAAGTCCTAGAAAATAATGTGATTTTGATTTGATGAGTGAGATTAAGAAGATATGGGAACCCTGAGTATGTTTTATGCTTTACTATAAGAAAGCCAAAATAAAGTTCACAATAAAAGTTCAAAATAAAACCGCTTGCTTTTTACTTTTACTTAAAATACTTAAGTACATTAAATATCAGAAAATTACTTTTGATACTTAAGTACAGTATATATCAGATACTTTAAGACTTTTACTTAAGTAATATTCTAAAAGGTGACTTTCACTTCTACAAAAGTCTTTCTAGTAAGATACTTGTACTTTTACTCAAGTATTGCTTTCTAGTACTTTATACAACACTGTCTGTAAGTTTGTGGAATTTATGCAAAAACTATTCCTATAATGACTTTTTTTTTTCCACGTTTGATCTGAGGTCAAAGGTTTTATTTTGACTTTTGTCTGTTTTTGTACCTAGGGTGGTGTAGGGAATATCATTACTATC